>NW_027108392.1:2145413-2155550 GCF_000696795.3 Halyomorpha halys | reverse complement strand
TTTTTTTTTTTATTACCTATTGCCCACAACTGTGTGGCAGATTGTAATATATATCAATAAATAAATCTATCAATTTAGAATTAAAAAAAAAAAATATAATCGACATTTAATACATATTTCATGTTACTTGCGGATCCTTGTACTTTTCTCGACTATGGATATCTACTGTCTGATATTTAATATTAAAATACATATGGTAAAATAAAAATATTAGATATTATATATTTATAGCATCATTGGACCCAGAAACTCCTATTTAATAGGTAATATATATTTTAATGCTTTAATTTTTAAATAAATTATTAATTTTTCAAATCTAACTTATGTATACATTACCTATATTGTGTTAATTTTCTATTTACCCACCTGGCCGCTAAAATTGTTTAAGGAGGGAATATGAATTTTTTTAAATAACAACGTACATTTAATCTCAATATTAATACATTCTACCTACATAAATAATTCTCCAGTATTTCTATATCTATTAAGGTCTTAATTTTCCAATAGGAATAATTCTGAGGTTTGGCATTTAAAGCTTCATTTACTTTTTTGGATATAAATTCGAAGATCCTCCAGAATTTATTGGATCAACTTGGTTAGACTGTTTCCTGAAATCTCCTTTAAATTGTTTTTAAATTAGAACTTTTTCTTGCTGCTATAGTATTACGTTCTTACATCCATTCCCCTTTTTGAATTTACTCCAAGCAAGAAAAATTCCTAGGTGAAAGGCGGTTAGTTTATTCTTAAAAGGTTTGTACAGTCCAATTAAGAAGTAATTGTTCCCGCCTTTTTTGGAGGAATGAAAGAAAATAATTACTAATTATTCTCTTTTACATTCCTGTATACAAGGAGAAGTCTTGTGCTCATTAAAAAATTTAAATCTAATTTTTCAATGGAAATATACGTGTTAAAGTTCCTTGAATCTAAATAAGTCTCTTAAAATTGTATTGGATGTAGCAGATAAGTCTAGCTCTAAACCAGCATATTCATTTCGAAATATACAGAAAAATCCAAGAATAAAAATCATTATTACTATTTAATATAAAAAAAAAATATATATATATATATAAGGTTTCTTAAAAAATAAAATAAAAAAATTATTCATTCTGTGATTAATTATTCAGAGCGTAAAGCTTGAACGAACGACTAATTATCACACGCAAACCAGTGACTTAATACCAAGATTATTGTACTGAATATACAAACTGATAAACATTGCTCAGATAACAAAAGAAAGTAATATTTACAAGTATAATGCTAACACAGATGGCTGTATGAGGCCTGTATCCCTTTCAATAGATAATTATGAAGACAATAGCTTTATCTGATATAGGGCAGTATTTATCTTGCGCGTCTGTTTAATAAACTATTGCTGTGGTGTTGAAACTAATTGTTTGTCTATAGCCTTCACTGTGAGGTCCTTGCGTCTTGTTTGGCAATTAAGTTTTTTTCTGTTTTTAAATTAGGCTTATTAGTAGAACTAGAAGTGCTAATAACCACAGACAAATAAACAATCAAATTAGGACTGTAATAATAAAAAATCAACTGTTGATAGATGAAATTATTTACATTATTTGAAAGGTCGATTATTGTATTTTTTTAATTGTAAAGGGAATGTAAACCATTTAGAGGGGAAAAATGTGTGCTGTAGAGCTCCTTCATTAAAATTGTATTATCAACCCATTTTTGTTTGTATTAAAGTGATTTAATTGTTTCATTAATGCTTTTAAAAAAATGTCACAAATGTCAATACTGCAAAAGTGTACTTACGGTCAGTCACATATTTGAAGAATGTCATTTCTATTCCATGAACTTACGTAGATTGGGAGTGGGACCGAGAGTATCGGATGCCCTGAATGGTGACCAGAAGAACGTAGAAATGGTTTTGGTTTTCTTAAAAAGGAATGGCCTTTTGAATAAGATTTAAACCCGAAAGTTTGTTATACGAACTAAATAATTCTAAAATAAGTAATTATTTAGATTTTTTACATAATTATTTAAAGAGTATCAAATCTTGAAATGGAATAATAAAGTGCGAAACATGGGCGTTGATGACCTCAGGGTTTTTGACGCCCTAAAGCCCCAGCCAACAGCAACAACCAAAAACAAAATGGTGAGAAAAGACAAAAGTTGGGACTTCCAAAGGCTCCATCAGCCATCTGAATCAATTCTAAGGGACTGGATTTGAGTAAAACATTAAAAACAGTCACGTGAAAAATTTAATTGAAATTCACACCCACTTTTATGATATCATTTTTCACGCCTATTCCCAATTTTTACTTGTAATAATTTACTTATTGTTAATTACAACTGTATAAAAATATATACATCAATTAAATTTGCTGTAAGTGATAAAATGTATGTATCATGTATACATGGAGAGAATTTATTCATTGATAGAACTCCAATATTTCCAATTTAAACCAAATTTTAAATATTGCTAGCTTTTAATTTTTTCTATAACTTGATAAACTCGTTATTACTAAGTGTTTTAAAGGTAAGATAATATCGGTTAATAACAGGTTTAAGAGGGCGGGAAATCCTGGGAAGGACTACTTTTAATTATTTTTGGTGTTGTGATCTCCTTGACAGATTGTGACATGCCGTAAAGTGAATGGTTTAAAGGTAAGATAAGTTAGGCCTAATGTAGAAGAGTTGGTTTCAAGTAGAGGTGTATATGACAACTTCACTTATTGGATTCGAACCCCAAACGGCCGCTCCATTCACATAGTTTTTTTAACACGTTGATACATTCACTTACTCAGTCATTTGTTCAATGAATAGTAGGTTCAATGAATTTGCATTCTTGAAGAGAGTTTACTACTTGCGTTTCACTTTGAATTTACTGAATGTTTTCACAGAGCTATTCACTCTCACTATATAAATTAGGAAACACTTATAGAATGTTATAAATAATGTTCGTAATATTTATTTTAGATTGAAATAATTTTTTTTTTTTGGGGGGGAGGAGTAGATTACTTTATTGTGATAGTGTCATTGAATAATAATCACTTCAGTCCACAATTACTTTTATACAAATTACTTATACACATTTGTATATAAAAAAATTATTCTCAAAAGTCTTCTTGCCTTCTTTTTGTATAATCGGTGTATTCTTGTTAACCTAGACTCATTAGACAACGCATTATCATTCCTTTGAACTATAAATAACTTAACTTTTTGTAAATCAGTATACACTATAAAAGTAAGTGATATTATTTATTATAGATAGAATGCTTTTTCATTCAGTTTTGCATAAATCTTTTGGTTTTATAAATTCTTTTTGTCTAATCCAATCAGGCTCCCCGCAGACTTGGTTACTTATCATACACTATGACCATAAAATATTCCACCACAACCCTCCTTGACTTCATGATCTCACCCTGCAAAGGAACCTTGTTTGATGCTTATGACAGCCACGCATATGCAGGAAATACAGACTGTACCATGGAAGGGTGCAGACCAGCCCTTCTAGATTCCCTTCTCTAAGAACCAAAGGGTCAAATTAAGGACATAGGAGCAGCTGGTCTTGCGCAAGCCTTACACCACATAAGGGCGCTACCCTCGTCCTCCAAGGGTAGGATCACAATCTCCTCCTTACTTTTTGTACTTTGTTATTTATGTCAGAGGGGAAGGATTGTTTACGCAATTCCAAAGCACTTTAATTTGATGGTACCACTACTGTTAAGCTCCTGCTGCGATACCTACAAGGACATTGCAATATTTGAGCTAGCAAAAGAGGATCGCAGCTGTCCTAGAGAAAGAATAATTATGACTAATCAGTCGACATTTATTTAGTCCATATCATTACTGTAAAAGACAGAATTATTTTCATAACCTGCTGAGGTTGAAAGTTGGCTTAATGCATCCTACTACTACAATGTACACACCTACACATAAACGCCTCATATCTTCACTAGTTTTTCTTCAATTGGAATATGACTGTGTGTTATAACCTAGCATCTCTATTATAAAAGAAGACAGTCTGAATTGAATTAGGGAAAATTTCTTAAGATTTGTTTTCGGTTCCTAGAAGCATTCTAATGTTTTTCACCATTATCACGAATTAAAATTGCTCTTCCACTTAACCAATATTTACACGGATTTACCGACTATCAACTCCGAGCACCCTTCCCACATCTACAGTCTCTTATATGTCAAATCCTCAGTGTACTTTGCATGATGTTTTGAAATTCAATTGGAACACAATACAAATTTAATATAAGTTAAATATAATAATATTAATTTGCTGGCAAATATTTAAAAATAGAAAACAAACAGATAAAAAGAATACAGATTAATACCCATTAAATGGTATCGTTCGTAAAATAACAGTGGTAGGGATTATGAGGTACACATAATCAACGCTTTAAATGTCATTACATTTTCATAACGCACAATTAATGTTTACTTTTTATTTTGAACAAGTTAAACACATTTTATAAAAAAAAATTATTTTTTTAAAATTTTATATTGCTATAAATTAAATATTTATTGCTATTTACAACTGTACATTATAATACGTTTAGTAAATCTGATCTATGTTAAATTGTAGTGTTACAGGCGTGTAGAGAAACTACCCATTGGTAGCACTCTAATTACATTTTACATTAGCTGGTCTCGTGGCCATCTTCTTTTCAGGCGCCTCGGAGGATTGTAAGGAATGGAAGAGGATGCAAGATTAGAAACTAGGGGGTTTGAGTAGTTAGCGAGTTTTTTTAAAAATTTATATTACAAATGGCTGCAAGTTTGAAGAATATCCTTGTGATAATATCATTCATGAGTTTTTATATCTTTTTTTTTCTGTCTATAAAGTCCAATTAGCTGTTTTCACTCCTAAAAATATTCAATTTTCACCATGCATTTCCCTTCTCACAACCAGAGGATATAATTTAGTATCATTCATTTAGTATTAAATCATACGTACAGAGTATTTGATGAAAAAAACAAATGTGCTCATAGAATGAAGATATTTTTTTTTTCATTTATCCAAAATTGTGATTTCCTGCCTAGTAAATTTTTTGGCGGCAACCCCTCAATTCATCCTGCATTATCTGTATGGCATTGTTGAAGCAATTGTTTCAATATGTTAATCTTTACCCTAGGCACCGGAACAGTTGGGCGGAAGATGTGACAATGGAACTTCCGCTGATTTCTAGTTTACAGTTGACTTTATCGGTCAGTGGCTTCCGCTGAGGCCGGCATTGTTCTCAACTTCACTCGGAATACCAAAACAGAGATTGCGGAATTGCCAGTTTTTGAATTGAAAATTTCACTGTGATACACTTCAAATAGGTTTCCATATTATACCTAGGAAAATTTTGAATCGGTGAAGTTTTTCAAAGATACGTAATTGTAATTATATTGTATCATATTCTAAAATGTGATAATATTTAACTACGAGGGACGTACTTTAGTCATAATTTTATATTGACCACAATAGTGTATTGTAGTGTAATAACATATAGAAACAATAATCGATACTGTGCCTTCGTCTCATCGAAATGTTACATATCGCTTTAATAATTTTAATTTTTCTTATTATTTTTATTTACTCCAGTAAAAATTTTCATTAAAATATACATATAAATTTTTCCAACTAATTTTATTCCAGTAGCATAAGGTCGCACTAAAAAGTCTCTGTTTTGAAAAAAATAAGATCTAAAACACCAACTACTATTTACCGGTTTGTCCTTTGATGAAATCATCCAAATCTTAACCTAAATTGTAGGATCGTATTGATGCATACTCTTTCTTTCGTCCTAAGTTTAGTATGTTGCCCCAAACTCCACCTTAGGATAATGCATTCCACTAATAGCATCAGGTTGTTCCTGGATTAGTATTTTATCCTTGCGAGGAGTATAAAACTTGCTTATCTTATTACTAGGGATAGGATTTATGTTCTTAAAAATCCGAAATATGTGCTAATAAATTGTCAAATATTTAAAAAAATATGTAAATAATATCTGTTTTTTTGGTATTATTCAAAATATAAATTACTAATTAATTAGTAATTTTTTTTATCTTAACTGAATAACTGAACTCAACTTGGAAGCGCAATCTTTTGACTTTGACGTAATTTTAGGCATGCTGAAATAATGTTAAAACACAATCAAAAACAATTTAACTCGAAAAGGTCTAAATGCTGACTGGGGAGTGAAACAAGACTAAGAAGAGAAGGGACCATTGGAAAGGAGGAAACAGAGAAATGGATTGAGGAGTAAACAAACAAATTCTAGGTAAATGTTGTAGGGATAAGACCTTTGCTCTTTTTAATTGATTCTGAGAAATTCTCGATGTAATTCTGTGTGAAAATTTATTATTGCCACTGCTTTTAATTTGTGTTCAAAGATGAAGATATAGAATTTTTACGCGCTATTTATGATAGATGATAAATTTCACCTTTAAGTTTCTTGAATTTTATGTAGTTGCTGCGAAAAATGTATTTACAATTGAACAAATAATTTAAGGAAATACGTGATCAGGACAAAATATGTAAAATAGGCCAAATATTTAAAAATATGTGAAATAAAAATGGATTATTTTGCCCAGAAATGTCTTGAAACATCTTTAGTTAATAAGGAATCACAGATATCATGGTCAGGTAAAAATATGTGAAAACATAAAAATCCTATCCCTACTTATTACTAATTCAATTAGCAAGCTTAATACCATAAACATCTAATTTTGTTTTAAAATACTGGTAAAATATTTGTTTAGAAAAATCCGTAATATACCTAACATTAAGAAGAAAAAAATACCATTTTTGCAATTGTTTTTACTATTTCATATGACCTTTCCTATTACAAATATTTCCCTGCAGTACATTTTCAATTTCTTTTTTTTTAATTCCATTCAATGTTTAATTTTGTTGCTTTTTGTATATTTTTGGATTTTTATTACTTTTATTTACAGTTTTTTTGTTTTTCAGCTTTCAACTGTTTGAATAGATCTTTTCTCAGCTGTAGTCCAATTTATTTATTTTTACTTAAGTGTTGTAAAACCTTAGATAAAAGAGTATAATAGAGGGGATAAGCTGGTAAAAAGATGAAGTCAAAAATATGGGCCTTTCAGAGACGTGGCAGAAGAGTACGAGCCAATAACTGGCTGCCTTTTGTTTCAGTTTAGATTACAATGGCGGAAATTATTTTTAACCTCAATGTTAGCTTTCCTTTCGTGGGCGTAGCCTTTATACTTCACTTTTGCTCTGAAGGAGAGTAGGTCACGTAGGGGTGGGTATATCTACATACCTGTGTAGAAATAACCTTTTTTTACCTCCACTTACATCGAATCCCAGTTTTTTTTTTTTTGTTTTTTCTTTTATCTTTTAAAACATAAATTTTCTCCTTTTGGTTTTATGAAATAATTCCGCATACTAAAAACCAATTTTTTGCATATTGCTGCTTTGAAATATGACAAAAAAACAAAACACTTCTAACAGCTTTAAGAAAGTCTGTAGGACAGTAAATAAATCAACTATAGTTAACGGTACAATCTTTGGATCTGGAATAACATTTTTGTCACATGTGCCACAATTCAAACAAAGCAGTGATTTATCTTATTAATATTAACAAATGATTGTCACAAGTACGACTAGTGAATGCTTCATGTTAACGCCTTGACAGTGAACTATTGTTCCCATGACCTTTATAGCATCAACCTTTTGTATAACTTATAAACTTGTATGTTTCCTATTTTTTTTACTATGGTGAAACCTTTCGTTTATTGTATTTAAATATCAATTTTTATATTTTATTAAGCGAGTTGAACTTTTGGCGAAGTTAGATTTACTATCAGGATGTCCTTGTTTACATACTGCCATACTATTTCACAGTTATGATATTACATGGGAGATAGATTTCTGTCACGTGGAAATGGACCTTAAGTTCTAATAGTAGCGGTAGGCTTCAGAGAGATATAGAGGTGGCAGCTTTCCAGACACCTGAGCAGAACTAATCCCTCATCACTATGTAATGTCTGCCTCAATAACTTTCTAGTCCTCCAGTCTTACAGGCGACTATGAAAAATATACACACATATATTCATCATCACCATTACTGGCTATATATGATATACATCGATTTAATGATTTCCTGAAGTATACATTAAATAGAATTTTATATGAATTGATGTTAGATTGATATTAGATCAATTTTCAATATACTTCAATTTTATTAGTACTAGTTAGTACTTAGTAGTAATTAGTATTAGTTTAAAATCATTAAAACAAAACTGCACCTGATTACAAGTCTTTTTATTTTGTAAAAATAAGATTGAAACTTAATATTCATTAAATTAATTTATCCTTATAAAATATTGATCAAATTATAATATTTTTTATAAATTGTTAATTTAAAAAGTTCAGCTTTATTGCTAATTTATTCCAAGTATATAGGAAATTAGAACAAAACATATTTTACTGGAAAATCGCTGGATACGGTCAAAGAGAAACTTAAATATAAAATGTTTTACCATGTTAAATGTTATAAGTATAGGATTGTGAGCAGCCCTATTTAAAGTCATGTTAAATGATAAATGCATAAGAGCTCCTAGTGGATTTTCTGAGCAACCTGTTTAGTAACCTTTCCTTACAAAACTTCGTGTTATTGTGTACTTCTAAGTTTTGATTACAGTAATTTATTACATGCCTAAAATAAGTGAAAAGTAGAAGTGTAAAAGTTTGGCTACTCTATATTCTTTAAAAAGTCCAAAACAAAAACAAAACACAAACTACGAGTAAGTAGCCTAACAGGACAACAAATAAAATGGTGACAAGCTGGTCTGTTTCGTGACGTCATTCTCCATTTAACAGACCTAGTAACAGACTCTCAGTTATGTTATATGTTATATCGTTTTAACTTGGTAAAAGAAGGAAATATTTCTCTATTTAACATAAGTTTTTCCATTTAACATGTTAAACTAAAGATCATAAATACCCCTAGTGATAAAACTATTTATATTGAGCCAATGTTTCGCCAAACAGTGACAGGGCTTCATCGGGGCTAAAAAGATACTTGTATTATTATGTAGAGTTGTAAATCTCAATAAAGATATAAAAAAATAAAAATAAATACTATTTTCATTAGATCGTGGTCATTGGCAATACTAGTATGTTAGACTTTTAATAATTTATATAATTTATCATAACCACTTTCGTTACTTTTTAAAAATAAATTAAGTTTTTATGATTAGAATTAGAATGATAGAAATATCACTACAGTACATACATACATTTTGATTAGATGAGTGAAAGTTTAAACAGATAGGTACTGTATATTAAAATACTATTATATTGTAAAAAATATTTTTTTTACTTTATTTATTGATTCACAACTGTCTTTAAATTGAAGACAGCCAGAGAATGAGATATCTTGCAAAATTATGAAGAAAAAAAAACCAAATTTCCTATAGAGATAATCCAAAAAAATGTTATTAGTGGTATGATAGAGACCAGTACCCATTGGTTCCTCCTCCTGAATTTAAATTATTTCATTTGTTAACTAAGAAGATCCCTCATTCAGCTTCTTTTTAGTCATTTGTACGTGTTGTCGGGAATGTTCGTGGTAGTACTAGTATCTTGTACTAGTTTATTGGTGTGGTGATAGAGTATGTCATGAAAAGTCTTGTATGATGTTTTAATATTGTATTGTACAGTAGGTATGTGAAAGTCTGAGTGAAGTCCTGACGTACCATGGAGATCATGTAATCTGATGTAGTGTTTGTGATTGAAATGCTTGTAGTTTATGTATTTTTTTTTGTTTTATGGCTGTACCATGTATTTGTGAAGTATGTGTCCAGATGAGTTTCAGTAAGTAATAAAAAGTATTCGAATTGTTAAAACCATAGAGTAATCCACCACTATGAGTAGAGTTGTACTTAGGAGGATATAATTATTTGAATAAATGTAATAATAATATCTTTCCCAATGAATTGGAAAGAATTCGTGAACATTCTTGATTTCACCATCTTATTCGAACAAACAACTTAAATTTTCCAAATTGGTTTATAAGAAACACCTGCGCCAAAATTTCTCTTTCTTCGTGAGAAGTGTGAGAACTAGTGATTAGTGAGTCTGGACTTTCGATTTTATATGCATATATAAATTATCCAATTCGCATGTATTTGGGCTTGAGAAAT
>NW_027108392.1:2132726-2145072 GCF_000696795.3 Halyomorpha halys | reverse complement strand
CCGTCTAATAATGAATTTGTTTAGCGGGTCATTGAAGAGGATCTAGGAGGGTAAATTCCGGAGAGCGAATTTGTTGATCGGGTGAATTAAAAAATTGCGAAATGGTGAAATTGGAGGAGTAGAAATGAGAAAGAAAAATAGAAATGAATTGAAACATTTGTATTTGTTGTACAGACCGAAATTGATTGTAAAAGGAAACTGTAGGAGAAAAAAAAATTGTTTACTATATCTTATTTTCTGATTATACCATGTGTAATTTATATATGTCCGATTACGGATTGATAAGTATGCTGTGTGAGATAGCAGCCTGATGTATTTAGGCAGCATAGATAAATAAAGTATTTCTCTCTCTACATATTTTAATAGATTTGTAAAAATAAAATCTCCCAAGTATGTATGTTCTCTTCTTTGGTATTTTTGTTAAATAACGACTTTATGATATAATAAATAACCGAGGCTTTTTATTAACATTTGTTATATAATTATAAATTAAAAGAAGTATTTTCCACACGTAAAATTTATAAATTCATTTAAAAGGTATTTAAGAAGATGTACATTCATTTAATTTGTTTTCACAACTGTTCTGTTACTATCCGAATCAGGCAAACATTAGAATGAATCGTTTCTCTTTTTCCCACGAAATCCTGAAGCTATTTACAGAAATTCTTTATCCCGCTTCCCATTGAGGGGAATCTTACAATGGGAGTGTCGTAAGACGAACTAACCTTCCACTTCGTTCCCATCATTATCACACTTAGTTCTCAAGGATTTTACCCATGCCAGGAATCCTATAAAATGTGCCTCTGATGATTTATTAAATAACTTACATGCAGAACCTATGTTGGTTTTTGTAGTATTGAAATAAATGACCCTTTTATCAGATTCTTTGTACGTTTCTTTCTAAAGATCGTATGATACGAGTAAGCGTTTTCGCGATAATTTAGTTGTTTTCTTGCAAAGAGATTCGTCAATATTCTCAATTCCAATCCATAAATCATAATACTGGTTTCTGGTTATGATATGAAATTTCAAAGACAGTAAATGATCCATTATTCATTGATAAAAAACATTCAAGAAAGGATACGCATTGTGAGGGCAGTACTAGGATGTGTTAGTATATCAGCTGTATAAACACTACAGAAGACAGGACGTATACTCCATCTTGCAAAACTCCACTGAGCTTTTTTGCGAAACGTAAATTTAAAATAAAATCATGGTATACTGTGATGGATCTATAATAATTTATATTAAAACAATTTTTCTATCTATACATGTTGTAATGTTTATTCAGAATTGAATCAATGCCTAATGCGATTCTTTTTAAAAATTTTTAACTAAATGTAATATTAAATTACTATTGTATTTATTAGTGATTATATGATTATATGCTTTTGGTAGTATAATTAGAAATACAACGGAATACCGGAATTTGCTATTAGTGTACTCGTGTATCATTAAGTTTAAAAAGCAGGAAATAGTCGGTAATTAATAAGTTTTTAATAATCTATAGTCTTATTCCATAACACAAATAAACATTACCTTCAGTCCTAATCATACTTTGTGTCAAAATAGTGTAACAATATACAACTCTTATTATTGTTATACGGTTAATGCAATGAAACAATGAAATACACTTATTATACAACATTTTTAATTTTTCCTCAATGTTATGCACTAAGACCCAAATCCGGAAGAATAACAATTAAAAATTTAACATAAATATTATTGGATGTTTTGATATTTACGAAAAGTCTATAAACATGTTGTTTGTTTGTTTATTGTTGCTTAAAGGCGTAAAACCCTCTGACCATCAACGCCTATGGCATGATAAAAGTAAAAAAAAAAAAATGATAAAAATAAAAAATTAAATAAAATAAAAGGACCATGAGTAAGTTTTTAATTTGTACTAGCAACTAAAACTGTAAATATACAAAGAAATATTTTTGTATTGACTAAATATTAATAAACATATTACTATAAAATATGAACATTACTATCAAACTGATATTTCTTATTTCACTAATACAAATTGTAAATTAGTTTCATTGACTATTTTTTTTAGTCATAGTTTAAAGGATCGGAGAGGGAAACTTAACTGTAATACTTTATAGATAAATAAAATTAAAAAATAAAATGACAGTTGCTAGTATGTATATAACATAAAAAGAAATATATAGTTTAGATGTTGAAATATTTTAGAAACATTTTAGTACTGTTGTTTAATAGTTTTTTAAATAGTATATTCTTACTTTCTATCACCTGGTGGTAGAATATTACCCTTTAGAATAATATTACAGGCGTCAAAATTAGGCTTTAGATCCTTAGTGTAAAATACGAAATTAAAATGAAATTATAACACGTCATAAAACATAATAAAAATTATGAATTTGAAAAGAATATATAATTAACACAATATATAAAATAAAATTAGAACAAATAAAATAAATCCATGATGTCTAATCATAATAAATAAGTTGACTAACTTTTAATAATAAATAAAAAAAATCTAATACAAATAAACTAAAAATAATAAATGAAAGGTACAATCTGCTATAGTCAACAATCTGGAACATCAAATATAGAATATATATATAAACCAACGTTATATTTTCTTATTATTATCAAAAAGGTAATAATATAAAAAAAATAATAAATCCTCTAATTAATCATTATCTTATGGAATATTATCGTAAATATTAAAACACCCAATAATATTTATGTTAAATTTTTAATTGTTATTCTTCCGGATTTGGGTCTTAATGCATAACATTGAGGAAAAATTAAAAATGTTGTATAATAAGTGTATTTCATTGTTTCATTGCATTAACCGTATAACAATAATAAGAGTTGTATATTGTTACACTATTTTGACACAAAGTACGATTAGGACTAAAGGTAATGTTTATTTGTGTTATGGAATAAGACTATAGATTATTAAAAACTTATTAATTACCGACTATTTCCTGCTTTTTATACTTAATGATACACAAGTAAACTAATAGTTATACGTAGTGCTATCTTGTTGAGAAGTGAATGTACTCGGAACAACGGTAACAGTTGAAGTAGGCTACTAGTCCAGGTCGCAGCTAGCGGCTCCCCTGTGCCCAATACGGTTCGTCCAGTCTAATATTATATAGAAATATTAATTCAATATTGTTTTATATCTAATCTTGTGTAATAGCTTCCACGATGAATTGGACTAAATAAGCTCCTAACTTAAACGCTCGCAAATTGATTCTAAATATATTTTAAAAATTAGAGAGAAACTCTCTTTATTAATTCAATGATTTTGTTCTACGATCGAAAGAGAACATCATAATAATCAATCCGTAAGCTATATAGAACATAATTATGAAACGATGTTGGAAACATATGCAAGTAAATACAGAAAAATTGTTTTTATTTATTTTTGTTTAAATTTAACTGTTGATAACATTTTCTAGTTGAGTGTAGTAAAAATATCTTTCTTAATAAATGTATTTGATTCAATATTCATTAATCATATCGTTTCAGAGCTATCGCCCCATCCTCAGGTCCATCAACGTTGAGAACTCTTTTTCTATCATCAAATGGACATTACTTACTTTGAGCTATGGGGCTCCACTAAACCATCGAATTCCTCTCCTTATTTATTGTTATTTACAACTGTATAAAAATATATACAACAAGTAAATTTGCTATAGGTGACATGGTGACATGGTAAAAACATGTGGAGAATCTACCCATTGATAGAACTCCAATAATATTTCTAGAGGAGAAGATCTCGAGGCCCTCTTCTTTTCAGACGCCTGGAAGGATTATTAGGTTGTGAAGGAGAAGCCAGGTTAGAAACGAGTTGGTTTGGGTGGTTGGGAAGTTTATCAGGGAAGGATTGGTATCTGGTTCTGGCCAAATCGGCAACATATGGGACATTGAGGTCCTGATGGATGATTTGATTTATGATAAAGTAAGGAACATTAAGGATTTTACGAAGGATTTTGGACTGTAAGGATTGGATTCGAGAGGAATTCGATGGTTTAGTGGAGCCCCATAGCTCAACACCGTATGTCCAGATAGGCCTTATAACAGTCATATAGATCAGTCTTTTGTAATGGATTGGAAGTTAGGACCGTTTGTCTAGAAAATGTTGTAATAGTCGGAATCGACGAGCAGTTTCCTGTCTTTTCAGTCTTGTATGAGGATTCCATGTCAGTCGTTTGTCCAGATTTATTTCTAAGTAACGGATCTGTTCAACAGGAATAAGTGGGGTATTATTAAAAGATACTTTAGATTTAAATTTATTTTTTGTTCATTTATTTATTTTTATTCTTCTTTCTTCTATTTCTTATTTTATTATCATTTAATTCATATATTTATGATAATGATAAATATGGTGTGAATGGGCTCGATGATCCCAATTACTATTTTCAATAAATATAAGACATAATATAATAATACACAATACAAAATTAAAATATTTTAGTTGATGAAGAACTTCTCAGTGTAAAACTTAGCAACTTTTTTTTTTTAAAATATTACAAACTGCATTATCATATTAATATTTTTTCAAAACATAGATGAATAACATATTTCGTCTTATTGCATCCTAGGTAGTAGGAACTGGAAAAGCATTAAGTGCGTAACTCCCCAAAACCGGTCCCTGCTCACAGAGGCAGGTTACGTCAAAAGAAGATTTATCTACGCGTAACCATTGTGTACCTAGATTGTGCCTTGTCGTGTTTCACAACCCTTTTACCCTCCTTATTACAACCCTCCAATATTTGCCTTATAATGTCGATCGAACCCCATCGTAGGGAGCCCTTATGTTGGGTCGTGCTAAATGTTAAACAATCTTTGACGATAGGTAATAGTAATGAAGTTCCACTTTCATATTTAAAAAAAAAGTTTGAATAAATATTTAAGCACAGAAATAAATTTGAATACACGATAACGGGAAAAAAATTAAATAAATTATTATTTTTTATTATTTAAAATACTTTTTATTTATTGATAGATATTACAGTCTGCCACACAGTTGTGGGCAATAGGTAATAGTGATGAATGATCTCATACATACTAAAATAAAATAAAATAAATAAATGAATGAAAAAAAATGAACGAAAACAAAAAAAAAATAACTCTCTTAAAATATATACAAACAGAAGAATAAACAAAATGAACATAATCAAACTATGTCTATGAAAGAAAAAAATAAATAAAACAACGTAATGTAATATAATCTCTAGTCACATTTACATACTAATATACAATATTTACACAATCCACCTTAGGATCCCTGAGCCCACTCTATACCCCACGTGTGAGGGGTAGAACAGAGCTCAAAAGATCCCAGCTAATCTCTCTTGCCGCATCACTGGTAGTGAGCCAGTGGAGGCTGAGCAAGTGCGCTAAAGCCGCAATAAAATTAAATAAAAAATAAGAATTATCTATAATTAAGAAAATGTAGGAATAATAATAGAATGGAAAGACATAATTGATTGTGTCTTTCTTTCGATTTGGACAAAAATTTTCAGGTATGTCTAGTTGGTTTCATATAGATTCTAGCAGATTCCCCTAACTACTCTCGAATAAGCATGCAATACATTTATTTTCTTCTGTATATCTTTATTTTAAAAACAATCTCTCTGACTGGGCCCAAATTAGGAGGTAAGTTGGGCACTAATGTCAAGTAAGTGTAGAATTAATTTGAATAGATTCCGTCGGCTACTGTGCCCTACACAAAAGTAAACGTATTCTCCTCATCACAATAATATTTCAAAAACTTGGAAAGTTGGGGATTATAACAATAACATTGTGATTGTCTTTGTAATTACAATGCCATAACCCAAATAAATATTGATAAGTCTCATTCTATTTCACAAATCACATAAGGATTACTTAAGGACTTAGACATCTCTTAGATAAGAATATTAAATTATTTTCCACTTAAGGAGTCCTAGCATAAATCTAATAAATAGCAAGAAACATCAAAATCCACCCGAAATCAAATGCCAGAGATATTCGGTCTTTAACATAGCTGATTAAATATTTTATGATAGAAATGAAATTTTCTGGAATTTATTTTGTTTTTAATGGATAAATAATGCAATGCTCGAACCTTGAAGCTAGAATCTATAAACTTCCAGTTTTGATGATCAATCTTCATTTTCTCAACAGTGACTTGCTTATTCAGGTTCGTAATCTTTCGAGTTATCAGCCAATAAAATTAACTATAATTTGCATATAAATTTAGAATAAAGCAAGGTTTTTTTTATTATCAACTATCATAGGGCATAAAAGAATTCAAACCTAATACGGCATTATGTCCCAGTTAGATTGTTATCCATAGTTGACTGCGGAAATACCTCATTAATATTTTTTCTCTTATCTTAGATAAGTTGTCTGAAAATACTTTTTATTCACTAAATAGGAAAATCAATTCTTCAAAACAGACAGTAACACCATAAAAGAGCGTAAGAATGCTGTCCTTTCATCGTATCCATGTAATTAATCAGTTTCCAGATTCTTGTTTTAGTTAAGCCTAGCCTTAAAACATTTGATGGGGTGATTTTTATTGAATTATCCCAAGGATGTGAAATAGTTGAGAAAAAAATAATATTGATTTATTGACCAGTTCATCATCTGATAACCAATTATTGCTATCTTCAAGGAGATTTCGATATCTAAATGACTGAAATTCAGCATTCCTTTTCCTATATAAGCACTTGTTCTATTTTATGATTTATGAAAGACTCATTAGAAATAGCTGAGCGCTAATAAACCTTACCTTCCTATATTCAAATAGAACAGTCCTAAAGAGGACACGACCGCCGAGGTTAGGAGTATGATAAGCGCCACCTTGTGCCAACCAGATCATTGACTACAATGGACCACCCGACAAGTCGCCTTGAGCATAGATGAAGGAGGTTAATCAAAAGCAATTTTGACATGTTTTAGTTCCATATCGGATATTTCTGATTTTCTGATTTTGCCAAATGGTATATAAAAATAAAAAGCTAAGTAAAAATAAATATCCTAAACTTACGTTTCTCATATAACTCTGTAGAGTACATCAGTTACCATGAAATTGTAGGTGTTAAATTAATGTATCTATTCATTAATTTGTTTGTTTATTTATTCATTGACATTGATAACTGTATATAAAATACAATAAGTAAATATGAAGTAAGATCATAATGGTATGATACAGCATGTAGAAACACTACCCATTGGTAGCACTCTAATCCATTTATTTAAAGTCGTATTATGTACATTTTATTGGAAGATGATAGTTTACCGTATCTGTGGGTGTCTTCTTTCTTTTTAAATCAGGATAAGACCTGAAAAAGCACTGCATAGTGGGGAGGAACTTTTGATGGGAACTTTTAATGTTGGTTAAAATTTTTTATTTTATTTTTTTTATTTTATTTATTTCTTGATATTTACAACTGTATAAAAAAATACAACCAGTAAATTTGATTACAATGACATATGATATGATATAGGATGTAGAGAAACTACCCAGTAGTAGAACTCTAAAACAGTTTACAATATAAGGTCACGAGGCCATCTTCTTTTCAGGCGCCTTGGAGGATTGCCAGGAATGGAAGAGGAAGCAAGGTTAGACACGAGTGGGTTTGGGTGGTTAGGGAGTTTATTATGGAAGGAATAATATCGGGTTCGGGCTAGATCGGTTACATAAGGAACATTTAGGTCTTTATGAATGAGTTTATTTGTGACGTAATAAGGAGCATCAACGATTTTACGTAGGATTTTGGATTGTAACGATTGGATGCGGGAAGAATTTGATGGTTTGGTGGAGCCCCAGAGCTCAATTCCATATGTCCAAATTGGTCTGATTATTGAAGTGTATACTAATTTTTTGTAATGAATGGGAAGTTTAGAGCGTTTGTCAAGTAAGTGTTGTAGCAATCGGAATCTACGAGCAGTTTCTTGTCGTTTCAGTCTTGTGTGTGGATTCCAAGTAAGTCTCTTGTCAAGATGGAGTCCTAAGTATCGAATCTGCTCAACAGTGGTTAAAATTAAATAGTTTTTTCCTACTATTTTATACCTTTATTGACCGCCACCCCACCCGGACAATCTTCCTACTATGTTTTCAGTGTTTAATAAGAAGTCCAGAAAATTCTTTAAAAAAACAAAAAAAAAAAAACAAACAATTTATTTCTTTATTGCATGACTTTTAAAACAATAAAATCTCGCAAATATAGTAAATAAAATAATAAATATAGTTTTAACACACATAAAATATAATGTTATTTGTATATTTATAATGTATTGCATTATATTATTACCGTTCTTCCCCATTCTTCGCGGTCTCCAGCGAGACTTCTCCAATTTTCGATTCCCATCCCTCTCAAATCATCCAACCACCAACACTTGGGTCTGCCCATTTTCCTCTTTCTTCCTGATGCAACATTTAGCATTCTTTTAGGCAGTCTACAGGACTCCATCCTTTCCACATGTCCCAACCATCTTAATAGCACCGAGGATATCAGGTTCTCCATATAATTCTTTTAGTTCGTCATTGCTTCTGATTCTCCACCTGTGTTCCTCTTTAACGGCTCCAAAGATCTTTCTCAGGAATCTTCTCTCCCAAACCAGTAGAGCTCTTCTATTCCGTGGTTAGAGTCCACGTCTCACTGCTGTACATTACTACTGGCCAAATTATTGTTTTGTATGACAAAATCATTACTTTCCTGGAAAGACGTTTGTATTGGAGAGCTTTTTGCAGGACATAAAAACATCTGATTCCTGCTACCATTCTGCCCTTAATTTCTACTTCTAAATTATTGTTCTCCGTTACAACTCCTCCTACATCCTCAATATCTCTTCTCTCCCCGGTCTGTCTAGAGGTTTTCATATATTTACTATTTTCACTATTTATATTAAGTCCTAAATCCTGTGCTGCTCTCTTGAATTCTTCTTCAGTACCGGCCAGTGCTGTTTTGGTTCTCCCTGCGATGACTACATCATCCACATAAGCCGTGTGTTGTGTGAGCCTATTGTAAATGGTGCCACCCGGGTTTGTCCTAATTTTTCTAATGGCAACTTCTAGGGCGAGGTTGAACAGTACTAATGATAATGGGTCTCCTTGTCTTAAACCACTGGTAACCCTAAAGCTATTTGAGATACCCACTCGAGTTTTCCATTAATATCAAATTATATAATAATAAGAAAAACATATTACAATTTTATTCTATGGAAATATATTTCACCTCTATATTTTATCCATCTATATTTGGAGTCATCTTCGACCTACACCTCTCCTTGAGCAATCATATTTCCCGGATAACACGTAAACTCGTACTTATACAATTTCAAATACTTCGTGATTCCATCCCTCAGAATACGCGTCAGATCCTAGTATCATCTATCGTATTCCCCCACTTCGACTAAGGCTGCTAAGTCTACGGAGTGCTGTCAAGAGATAAGAATGAATATACTCATGAACTGTTTTAAGAGAATCTTCGGGTATTCCTGGCGCTTTATCCAGTGGATAAAGTGGATTTATCCTACTCCCCCGAAGGCAATACATCCTTGGTATTTTTCTATTCCAAACCTTTAAAATCAAATGACCTACCTACATCCCAGATCTCCTGACTCTGCCTTCATTTATCTATTCATTAAATACTCGATGCCAGCCGACTGATATTCACATGCCCTTTAGAACCGCTCCCATCAGCAAATCTCTCATACTTGCAACTTGATATTCTCGCCCAATCTCTATTCGCCAACCCTCAATCCATTCTTTACTTTACAACTTCTATTCCTTTGTCTGCTACATGACCTCCTCGTGAATGTGTATAGCCATATTATTGATTACCACGATAAATTGTAATGCTATGAATATAAACCACAACTTTTGAAATATTTGCCAGGCAATCAATCAAAAAGTATGAACCGTGTATTTATTCTTCGGGAACTTTTGTTCCAAAGAAAAATTAATTTTTCATTTCGCTTTTCTTTTTTACGTTTCAGCCATTTTCATCTTCAATCTAGGAATATAACAACAACATATGACTCCTGGATGTATTTGTTGGAGATTTTTTAAAATTATGTTTATTCATCTTTCCCGTAGCTTTTACATCTTAAATTTAGTCTCCATAAAAAATACTACGTGAATAAATACTGTTTTTTTTTTTTTAAACCTTATTTCATTTTTAGTACTTTAGTTCACAATGAAGAACTTTAATGGGCCAAAGTGCCCCAGGATCTCTGGAAAAAATCGGGGAGTTGGCATGTCCAAAACCCATTTTATTCAATGTATAGATCAAGATAGGAAAATGGTTTTTAGTACCAAAATGGTTCCCATTGCAAATCGGAAAAAATAAAATAAAAAATAAGCTAAATAACAACCTTCAACTACTTACTAATAATATAAAAAAAAAACCTTCAAAATTGAGATGTAAGTTGAACTTGGATATTAAACTTTACTAATAAAAATACTTAAGTATGTATGTTTGAACTTAAGAATTTCAGGAACTATATTTTCCCCTTTATGCAAAGCTTCTCTACCTTCTCTAGTTATGAATAAAAAAAAAAATTATTCCTCTGTTACACGAGAATTTATTGCTTTATTGATTACGTTTCTTAAAATTTTCTGCAAGGAATGAGACCGATTAACATTCTATAAGCTATTTTTTTTTTAAGTGTTGACTAACCTTAATAGTACTGATGAACACGATGTCTTGTACCATTAAATTAACAGCCAACTAAGCAGGATATTAATATCTTTATTATTATTCTTATAATTGTGCAGTTAGTGTTTGCTACAACATGTTTGCTATGAGTTTCTAAAAAATGAAATGGCTTAAATAAACAATTACTGTGATTAGTATTTTGGCTTCAGATTGTTGAATACGTACACACGATTGAATACATAAATGAATAGGAGTGGGCCTATTCTTTTCTTGCCTAACAAAATATTAATATTTAATAACATAAAATTATTAATTGTATCAGTGATAGTTAAATTTTCGTTGCAATTCTGTAATGCGTGAGCACATCACTCCCGAACCACTACCAAGTCGATGATACGAGATTAACAATCAGCTTGAATGGAGAGTGACATAAGGAACTGAGAAAGGACCTCACGGTAAGGTACAGAAGGAACATGTTGGCGCATGGAGTACCTCCGATAGTGAGGTCCACCGAAGAGATAGAGCACGACACCAAGGCACCTGTCCCATCTGTCCGATAGCCTATCTTCTCCACCTCCTATCTGAGGTTTGTCTGAGGCAGGATGTGGTCTATAGATTGAGCAACTGGCAAATGCTTTCTATAGACCTGCATTGGAATGTAGATAAACTAATAGAAAAAAATCGACAAATTGTTAATATTATGGATTATGAGATTCATAACCATTTTATTTTTATTACATGATATGTTTACAATGTATAATTTAAGATTCCAATTTCTGTTTAGATATATCACCTGATAAAATCATTAAAAAAACAAGCTTTGGTCTAGACATTTCCTCGAAGATAATATGCTAAGAATCCGTTATATTTAGTACAACGAATATTAAAAATATAGTCAAAAGTAACATAACTGACTAGTCGAATATTCAGGCTTTATCAGGTTAGAAAAATTTCATAAGGTAGTTCAAAATTATGAACTATTTATATGGCACTCTTAGTTATATGAATAGTCTGTTTTCTCAAGTTCTTTGCATCTATGGTGTTAACGCCATGTATATTGATTAAAATGTAAATATTTTTTAATTAGGTAATAAATAAATTTAATTACATTATTTACAATGTATTTTGCGAGAAGTATGTTTTGTTTTAAAAGAAAGAGAATTATGCTTGTGGTGTGGTGTTTATGGTTAGATACCGGCCAGGGGGATTATTTGGATTATTTAGTAGTGGCCTAAGTCCAGTCGCTCAGTTATTTTTGTAAACAATAGTCACCAGATCTTTCTGCGTGAATTATTAGAGCGCCGTTTCGATTTGTGGGTTCATCTACGTGACAGCAGGGAATTATGAGAACATCGTCTCCGACATTTTGGAACGGACCTCAAGACCTTTGACCCGTCGGAGTTCATCAATTTGTAATAATTGTAACTAGTAATTTTTGTTTCTTTTTAAAATTTATTTTGATTAAATCGAAGGACCGTTTGGTTTTAAATTTTTGTTCTATATTTTGAATTTTGAAGGTTTTTGTTTTGATTCTAATTTATGTTTTTATCATAGTCCACTAATCCTAACTATCTCCATATCCCCAATTCCTGTACTACCACCACCCTCATTCATAAGGGGCCCAGTAAACTGGAATTCCTTCCGCCGAATCTTAACAGACCAAATCGATCTTAAAGTTTCCCTAAAAACCCCTGAAAACCTAGATG
>NW_027108392.1:2087572-2130691 GCF_000696795.3 Halyomorpha halys | reverse complement strand
TTTTTTATTTTAGTATGTATGAGATCATTTATCAATATTACCTATTGCCCACAACTGTGTGGCAGATTGTAATATCTATCAATAAATAAATCTATCAATTTAAAAAAAAAAAAAAAATTTATGTTTTTTATTAACTGAACAAATAAATGTTTACCGTCCGAGCCAAGGTTTTTTTTATTTATTATTTTTTTAAATTTAAGCTTTCCTACAAAGAGACAGAGTCGATTTTAGGTTGTTTAACATATAGTTCTATTAATAGTCCATATAATTATTATACTTACTTTATTACCCTATTACTCTCTCTTTCTCTTGAGGCGTATCCATGCTATAAAAATTACTCTTTTCATCATGATTTTCATATAATTTTAGGAAAAGTATTACTCCTTTTTTTATCAAATCGTATCTCAATGGTGAAGAATTTCCCTCTTCCCCTCCCTACTCTAGTAAAAAGCAGAGGATCCCACATGTATCTCCTATATTTTTATGAAACTTTTTTTTATCTGAATCAAAGGCATCAAGGTATTGGACTCGGGAAATATCAGGAAGTTGACATGTACAAATCACATTATATTTTATACCTCTGATTCTGTTAAAGATGTTCGAATTAAAAACATGCACATTGCACATTAATAAGACCTAATTAATTCAAATTAAAAAAAAATAAACCATAAAAGTATTAAGCTTGCTAACAAAATCGAGAATTGAAGGCTTCTATAAATAGCGTTTTTGGCAGGAAATGTTAATTTTTGCGAAAAACCAAATTCAGGTTAGCAACGTCTAAAAGTAGTCAGTTTAATTAAGGTGGGAGCTAATTATGAAGAAGATGGTCAGGGTGCGGTCAGAAGGAGACGAAAAAAAGTTAAAAACTATTTACTTGGCGACGTTTTGATCCAATATGTAGAGCATCATCCGTGCTAAAAAGATTCATAAACGACTAAAAATATTTAGACATAGTAAGATAATTAGATACAAAACTTAAATTAAACCCTACCTTAATTTACTTTTTTTATCCAATACTAAAATATATAAATGCAAGTTTAAGTAATATAAATACTTAAACAACCAGGTTCATTTTTAACCTAATAGTTTACGTAATTTTTTTTTATTATTGTCTATTTTATGTTATACCTATTTTTATTTCTTCTCTATGTTCATTTGTTTATAATTTTCATTTCACATATATTAATGCATTTAACCCTACCTTAATTTACTTTTTGTATCTTATTATCTTACTATGTCAAAATATGCGGTCAATAATTTATATATATAATATGTTACTCTTTTTAGTTTATGTTATGGATTTTGGCTATCTATAATAATAACTTTCCTTTTAAATCTTGGTTTAGTAGAAAAACAAGTCTTTTCTTTTTTAATTTTGTAATATGTTTTTTCTCCTTAATGTGAAAATAAAGTTAATCGTTCTTCCTTTCTCGCATCTCATTTCAATCAAAAGTATATTCAAAAGCAATTAGGCCCACTGTATCATCATATTTAAGCATTCATTTCATTTTAATGCAGGTTTTATTAGCCACTTTAACCCAAGGACGGTTTAAATCACCCGAAAAAAATAGAAAACGTAATTGCGTATACCACTTTGTTCCTTAAAAAATGTGGGAAAAAGATTGCAGCACAAAATAGCGACACAAACATAATTAAACAGAATAACAATACAAGTAGTAATTACTCGATTTGTAAAGATTATTAAACTCCTGAAATACACAATAACCTTATAAGTGAAATTTTTATCAACTAAACCTAATTAGTGTATTATCAATTTAAGCATTTTATGAAAAGGACATTTTTTTTTATTTTTTAAAAGATTATAATGTAAGAAATGATATGTAATATTATATTAATACTGTAAAAGAAAACTCAACAATTATATCCAAAATTTCTTCCTCCTTCAGCCATGAAATAAATAAATCCAAATGTAGTAGTTTAACTTTTACTGTTATTTATTCAAATGTCGTATAGTGTTGTTTATATATACCCTAATGAATATACAATTAATATGCCTTACCTCTAAAATTATATTAATTGTAAGTTTAAGTATTTATAATTTACAATCTGTTCATTTTATAAATATTATTTTTAATAGTGAATTTCTGTCTATATTTTGCTGAGTTGTTTATCCAACATTTAATTTCCAGCTTTATTCTTAATTAAGAAAAAATAAAAAGGTAACAATTATAAAGTACATTTAGAAAGTTTATTCATCAATAGTTTTATAAAGGTTTTCTCTTTAATTCTAAACTATACATAATAAACCTGAAGACTTATATAACAGTTAAAATTTTTTACTCCAATGTATAAATTGCAAACAAAAAAATTAGAAATATTTTATTTCAAAACCTGCGAAACTGACAAATTTACGTATGAATTATTGTTAGTTGTGACATGTAATCTACCATTGATATATTATTCGATAAATACGATATATACTTCCTGCATTGTTAGTAAACAAACTATATTTTTTTGTTAATAATTATTTTTATTTTACTGTCATAACTTAAACCTTATTTAATTGATAGATATTACAATCTGCCATACTATTGTGGGCAATAGGAAATAATGATGAATGATCACATTCATACTAAAATAAAATAAAATAAGAATGAAAATAAATAAAATATCTCTTAAAATATATACAAAAAGAAGGATGAAGAAAATGAACATAATCAAACTATGTGTATGAAAAAATAAATAAATAAAATAAAATAATATAATCTCTAAGCACATTTACACTCTTTAATAATTATTAGATCCAACTTTACATATCTCGATTAGCGTCCATGAGTAGGTAACCAAGATGGAAGAAGCCTGGGGGGTGAAGGGAATCTTCACCTCGATGGTTGAGGGGTCATCACTAAATACGGTCATTATAGCTATTAATGCTAAGTACTAGGAGCCCGAATTTACCCCTGGCTACATCTCATCTTAATTATTCAAAAAAATCTTTATGCTCATACCCATACAATTATCGGACCACCCAAGCCGCCTCATCGGCCAGCTCTTGCGAGATCGGAATCATTTGAATTAGAATACGGTTCATCCCTTTAATTCTGACTCCTCTTCAATGATTGCTTCAGGAAGACCGCTGTAGAGAAAACCTAAATTTAAGATTTACCAAAACAGTATCAGTAAAAATCAAATCATTATGATTTACCGCATTTTAATATAATTATATATGGCATATAATATATAATTATAATTTACAGCATATTTTTTTAAATTTATTTGAACATCCCATTCGTTGCAGATTTGACCCAAAACAGATATACGTCTTTTTATTCCATACTCCTTAACCATCCTAACCCATTAATTCTTAATCATCCTTAACAATCCCTGATAATCCTCTGAGGCGTCTGAAAAGAAGATGGCCACGGGACCTTCTAGTTTAAATTAATGTTTGAAGTACCACCAATGGGTGGTTCCTTCCCAAGATTTTCAAGTGTATATGAAACATACAACATATTTACCTATTGTATTATTTTGTACAGTTGTAAATTACAATAAATAAATAATTTTAAAAAAATATATTTTATACGTTTAAAAATTTAATACAGTGACCTTGGTGACCAGTGATTGTCTATAATTTCTTAATTTTAACTTTACAAAAATCAAACTACAGCGTAATTTTGGTACTCCAATAATCCGAACAGGCGTAAAAAAAAAAAAAAAAAATCATTAATCATCCAATCACTGTCTGATATGGGCAACCGAGGATGATGTACCATGACAACAAATCCTTCGAATACAATGTCTGAGAGAAGCATTGAAGAAGTTTCTACAGAAATCTCCAAAATAACCGACTTCTTTTAAAAATATAAACTTTCTAAAACTTCTAACCATTACATTTTCAATAACATATATAAAAAAAAATTAATGAATAAAAATTATCAGGCAATCTGATGACTGCCAATTCTGTATTTGAAAGGTGTGGATATAAATAAAAAGAGAAAAAAAATAAAAATAGTAATGTAAATTTTTATTGTTGAATTTTTTATTTTTACTTTTTCCTAATACTTAATACTAATCCTGTAATCCGAACATTTCAGTAAACCCCTAGCAGCAATCATTTCGGATTACCGAGATTACACTGTTTTAAAGGAGCATGTAAAAGAACGAATAGATGAACATGATTTTGTTAGTATGAAAAAATATAATAGTTTATTGTAGCAGTTTTTAAGTATTTAGTATTTAGTCATTGTACCCGGGAGTCAGCCCTGTGGGTTCGAGAGCTCTCTGGGGATGACCCAACCTCAGTAAATATCTGGCGGTCGAGCGTGATTCCGTCTCTCACTTCACTTCCTTGCACAAGCGTTGTTCTAGTAACAATACGTCCTTGAAAAGTACTGGAACCCTAACCATTCATTGGTTGTAGCAGTACAGATTGAATTCTGAGCACTTTCAAATATTTTCTCGCAAAATTTAGTCATTGATCATCAAAATCATTTTATCCTCTTTTTATTAGAGACAGCTATAAATCAAAAATAAAAATTTAAATCATCTTAACTATTAAATTATTTCTGATTTTACCAGCTTATTCATCAAAATTGCAGAATATTATATTCATTCAATAAAAATAAAGGTTTTCGCATGATTTCCTATGAACACACGAATATTATTCTAGTGGTTAAATTCAAGGAGTGAGTTCCAATTTATAGATTTTCATAATCATATTTCTAATGTCTATGACTTTCAATAAAATAAAACTGAATTGCGAAGTGCTAAAAAATATTTAAGTTTTTATGTTACCACACAAAACAAGCAGTTATTAATAAGTTAATTATGTCAATAAACCCTATTTTTCACCGTTTCAAAACAGGTTTAATTAACAGGTCACTAAGCTGTTACAATATTTTGAAACTGATGAGCCCTCACAATTCTTTTATTTAGATATATTATATGATTTTTTCACCACCCCGAAAATTTGAAGCAATACATTACTTTAGGTAGAGTAAGTAATATATTGCTTATATATTAAAACAAAGGTTTCTTTTATTATTTATTAATTTATTTCTAATCAAAATAACTCTTATTATTATCAAATAATCTGTCATATTTAAGTAAAAGTGATGTATTCGTAAAACTGAATGCAAATAAGCTTCATATTGAAGGAAACCTTTAAATAATTAAATCAGAGAGCCTTTTTTTTTTTTATCAACCTTTCAACAATATATTGATAATTTTCAACTACTACTATTGTCATAGGCAGAACAGTAACATCATAAGCATAAACATTATATAATATAAGTATAAGTAAATATGAAGTGTATCTTTTCGGTCGAAACAAATTGAACAAAAAGTATAAATTTTGAAGGTATGAATATTACAATTCATTGAATTATGGATTTCACTATAGTCTCTCGTAAATGGCTTTTGCTTTAGTATTTATAAATAATAAACTTACGTTAAATCGCATTTAGTGTAAATATTATGTTGAAAAAGTCAAAAACTATCTTGCAAATAACGACAAGTGCCTTCCCTGGGATAATGAGTGAACAGATGCGGTGTCCCTCGAGAGCAACAGCTCAGCCCTATATTGACTCCAATGTTTACCTAATGAGGGAGCCGCGGCAGATGGCCGCTGACGGCTTCATCCGATCAGCGTCGGTGGTTTTTTCGAGGGGAATTAGAAAGTAAGCTGGGAGTGGCGGGGGTGGCATACCCTTTCCGAATCCCAATGACATTTGCCCAATGGATCAGGTACCTAAATTTCTATCAAAGTTATTCGTACATATGTTTCTTCGTTTACATTAATCGAAAAAAAAAAATGATAGGAAGGGTGTTTTAGATAAACAATTAGGACTATGATTCTTAAACTAACACATAATTCGTCCTCTATTGATAAAATGAATTTAAAATCTTGACTATATTTTTTTAATAGAGTGTTTGTAGGAAGATGGTAGTCTAGAAGGATCCGAAACTAGGAGAAAAAAATATTTATTAGCAACCGACGTTAGTTTTATCAAGACTGAGTCCATAAAGCAGTGTGGAATCATCATTGATTGATTGATCCATCTTAATCTCTAACATAGATAAAATCATTGAAAAGGTAGACAATATATGAATACATGATGATCGATTCTTTGTCTTTTTACAGGAGTAGGGTTTCATTATAAGGAATAATTGTAAAATTTCTTATATTCCGTTCTGCGTAGGGTTTCTGACTCATTTGATGTCTTGGGGGACGCTTCTTTTTTTATGTCAGAACCACTAGAGCTAACTTAACCACAGACAATTATAACTAAACCGCCTAAATAATTAAATAAATCACTTTCTTTGTAAAATAGCAGATTACTGTTCTCTCCCCTCTACTTTGTGCCAGCGCACTGGAGGTGTCTGGAAGAGGGGCTAGACAGAAATTGGAGGGAGTCCAAGAAGTTAACATACCTCCGTCTAATGAACTCCGGCACTGTGGGCAGGTTTAAGAGTTGTTGTAGTTCTGGAGGCTTCTTCTTTTTCCACGATGTTGTTCTCACTACCTTCCTAAGCATGGTGTCCTGGAAACCCGAAGGAGGTACTGCGAGTCGTAAGATAAGTGAAGAATGGTGCCTCATAGACAAGTGCCGATCGCAGGATACTCATGGGTTGGAGGCAATAAATAAATACATTTTGATACCCTGAAGGCCCCTCATAAACTGTAATTTAGTTTCTCTTTCAATCCTTACATAAAAAATCATATACCATTCAGTTAATTAAATTAGTGATCTATTAATAAATATTTATTTATATCATTCTATCTTTATTCCAGAAATAATCTTCAACTTATTTTGATTTATTTGATTATATTTTAATGAGATAAAGTAAACAAAAAATGAGAAGTAGGAGAGTAAAATGATGGTCTCAGCCACGCACAGTATCATTGTTATTTTATGCCTATGCATACGGATCAAAGCACACATATTAAATCTGGAATTAAAATTTTATATGAATAAAATATAAAATAATTTCCGAAAGATATATCAAATAGCTTTTGAAATAATAAATGACTTAATTAGAGCCACCGCTTTAAACCACTAACAATTATATTAACATTCTGGAGATATACTAACTTTTCTATTTAAAAAAATAATCATAATAATTATGTATCTTTATTACAGAATAACTTTAAACGACAAAAGAATAAACTATTCTTCTCTGTTTATTCATATGTTAAAAGACAATTTTTTTTTTATAATGGGGGTTAATTAAAGCAATCAAATACACAGATAATTGCCTGGAGAAAAGGAAATACAGAAGCAACCGGTTAGTTAGTTCCAACACCGGCCGTTATGGCGTGGGTGTCCAACGGTACATCCTAGATCGCCACCTTGCGAAACTGCCTCCTAGTCTGGGAACCTCAACGGACCTAACGATCTAGTATTCAGCCAACTATCTAGAACTAGAGGAACGGTTTGAAGGCTCATTCACAAAATAATCCATTGTGTTGTGGGTGTCGGGCTCAATAGTCAGAGGCCTATTCTATTGTGGGACTTCCTCCTAGGCATGGAACTAGTAACAGGTCTAGTTCCTAAAGAGGTCCTAGAGGTTCGTTGGGTACCGGCTGGGATAATAGAAGAGGTCAAGCAAGCTCTCTAACTGCTACCATGCAGGTGTTTAACAAATTAATTATTTCAATTCGCACTTGTATTTTTATTGCAAAAAGTAACTATTCCGAATAAAAGATGAAACTAATACTGATTGATAGAAATCACTGTTTTGCATAAGGTCCTATTAACGTGAAGTGCTTTTCTGAGCAAACGCTGATAACAAAATGAAAAAGTATTTAAAGTTTAGGAAATCGAGAAAATGCTGGAAAGTGAGTGCAGTCAAGGATAAATCAAGTTAACACTTGAAGAAAAAAAAATATTTCCATCTTTTTATTGATTGCGACGTTTCGACTTACAATGCAGGTGTTCATCAGGACTGTTGTGTTGGATGGAAATGTAAACCTTCGCTATCAATACATAGTTGAAAAATATTTTCGTTTACCTTGAATGCAGACCTAACCATCTCCTTTAAATTCGCACAGGTCAACCATCTATGTGCAATATGAGAAAAAAAAAACTCAACTAACCAATTTAATCTATTTTGGACCACGTGGTATGGATTGACCCTGCGAGGATTTCCTTCAGTTTCACATTATAACACTGCCGAGGACAAACTATAAATAAAGCAGTCAGTTAATAGGAATTTATAGCAAGATTAGTATGTCCTCATCTGCAGTATCTTCTTGGTCCTCTGTGAAGGATTTATGGAGTAGTTTCTGTTTTTATCAGCTGGGACGTCACTGAGTTGCTAATTATTGCTCCATTAATTTGATCACAGAAAGCAAAAACGGCTTCCCAGTATATATATATTTTTTTTTAATACATATATTACATATATTTTTCTTCGTCCTTCCTTCTTAATACATATATTCATTACTTTTATATTATGTATATATTTATTACTTTTATTTATATCATTACCTTTTTATTATGTATATATTTATTACTTTTATTTATATCATTACCTTTTTATTATGTATATATTTATTACTTTTATTTATATCATTACCTTTTTATTATGTATATATTTATTACTTTTTATATTTATTGATTCTTTGTATTATATTCAGTATCTTTTTTATAAATTTTAATTTTATATATATTACTTTTAGCTTAATAAACTTATTTATTTTATTTTAACCTGTGTATGCATGTGTTAGAGTGTTTTTTAATATTAATGTTTTATTTACGTACAAATTTTATTTACTATATTTGAAATTTTTATACTTTTGACTTAAATTTACTTTTGTGTGTGATTGGAAAAAGAGAGAAATTTTTAGAATTGAAATAATGGGGGAAAAAAAACATACTTAAAGTATGATAAAAGCTAGACAAAAAAAAAATTAAAAATAATAATAAGAAAAAAATGAATCATTTACAACTTTAGTTCATAATGCAGAATTTTTTATAATTTGACAATTAAAAAAAATATACTGTGACTATTTACATTAATAGGATTAAAAAAAAAATGTGCTTCTCTAGTCATAAGTATACTGTGTATGAGACAACCCAACACTTTTAATAAAGTGTTTTTCCTTTCTCTCTCTGATTTTAATTCATGAAAGAAAAATAAAATGCAATATCAGTAAAAGTGTGAGATTCGAAAAGTTTGGTTTATAGTTAATTTATTAATCATTTGCAATTTTCTTCTAGTCGGATGCATCACTTGCTAATGGTGGTCCTTTAAATTAGAAGATCCTGTGGCCATCTCCTCAAACGCCTTGAAGGATAATCAGGGATTGGTAAGGATAAGAGATTAAGAACTAATGGGATTGGGTGAGTAAGGATTTGGAATGAAAGGTGTATATATTTCGACCTATCTGCAACGAATGACAAGAAGCTTAATTACCAGTATCATGTAGAATTCTAGCTGGTATATGCGCCAAGAACACGGATATTTATATTAAATTACGTCAAAAATATATGAGTTACAATTCTTGAACTTATAGACGTGATAATAAAAGTTATTACGTGATGAATTACTATCTGGGTGGAATGAGGGATAACCATGTAAATCGAAAGTAATGGTAAAGTAATTGATCACGCCATGTGATTGCTGTGCTAGCCAGGAAAACTTCAAAAAAATCTAACACACATCTAACAAAAGATCACCACCATTATAACAACATTCCAAGTGTATGCTTTATATTAATTATATTGTTTAAGAATGTTTCTTGTCACTATGCATCACAATTAAAAGGTTGCATGACTCAGGTCCACTATTTAGATTCTAAACTGGTAATGAAAACATTATAACAACACTATCAATGGTGAACGATATACAAAAAAAAATTTTAAGGACGCGTAGTCAGCCAAGATAAAATAAAATATTAACATCTTTGAGAATAACAAAGGCATTGAGTAACCTTGACTTTTGGGTTTTACCTAAATTAACAAGTTAGTGTAAATTAAGAGGAAATCGATCAAAAGTTATGTTAATTCTTTCCTTTAAATGTAATAATTTATACTTAATTAATATTTAACAATATAACTGAAATAATGAAAACTATTAACTTTTTCCTTAAAACCACCATAAAATTAATAAATTATATATATCAAAATGATATGTAATAATTTTAAGATAGAACCACTTAAATCAGAGGAAGTCATACTATTTTTTTATAGATCGACGCTATTTATTTTTACAAAAATAATAAACGCCATAAAAAAAGAATGATTAAAAAAATTAATTAATTAATTAACCAATAAGAGTACAAATCTTTGGGTTCAGTTATTGAACAAAGGTACTACAAGGACCCCATTTCTTAAAAAAAGAACGAACTTATATTATTGTTATTTGTTTTGTGCATGGTTCTATTACGGTGACTTGTATTATACTAATTTGTAATTTTTTTTTTTAATTTTTAACATCCAAATCACTAGTAACCGTCTCCATTATAAAACAAACAGTATTAGCGCTTGTAATTTTTAATTAGTATACTTTTATTTATGAACTAATAATATTAGATTTTATTATGAAACTGGGCCTAGGAAGTAGTAAGATTGGCATTTACATCCGACTATCACGTTTTAGTTCCAACCCAAGAAAAGCCAGATTCCCGTTCTACAGTGGCTGAGTATGAGGATCATGAACCCCAGAGTCGATTCACGACTGATTGAAAACAACTGTTTTTTCTCTCTTATCTTATCTCTTATTTCTTCATTTCCTATTCTCCATATTTCTTCTTATTTTCTATAACATTGTTTTTTACATACTCCCCATTAATATATCCGTTTTTTACACGCCCTTTATATATTGATACATTTTATTATTTTTTGGGCTCTCATTATTTTACATTTTATACCTTTTTATGTAAGTATTTTTCTTTTTTTACTCTCACATTCACTATTTTATCTCTACGATCTTTTGACCTTTAGATTTCTGTTTATATCACGTCTTTTGCCTACCTGCACTCTAGCGGCTTTTCCTGCAATTTATAACAATGTTCTTTCCTAATTTCTTTAACTAATTCTTTATAGATTCTTTCCACTGTATCATTCATTTGTTGCTCAAATTTATATGTATATAAATAATAATGTAATCAATCTACTACTGTCTTGTCCATAGTTAGTAATCAACTAATTTATATTTTCATTCTATTATTGTGTATATTTCCAAATTTTTAGTCTATTATTTATTTTATTTTATATATTTGTATTTATTTATTTTTATTATTATTATTATTTATGTGTATATATTTTTTTTATCTAAATGATGGTTGTTGTCTTTTTTGTTTTATAGCCCTGATGAAGACCTGAAAATCAGGTCGAAACGTCGGCATAAATTATTTATGTTGTTTCTTTGCTGACCGCACCCCCCAATCATCTTCTCCAAACATTAATCTACGGTCAACTATATACACCTCACGATTGAAAACAACAATTTTACCTTAAACAGAATTGGAAATTAGAGGACTAACAAATATCGGAGTACCTTACAGTGCTAAAATAAACATATTTTAAAAAATATATGTGCTATTTTTTTTTTTTACCTCCAAAAAAATGTCAATCATGAGAACATAGATTTGGTAAGAGAAGCAATTTTTTGGCCTCCAGGGTGGTCTTCCGGTTGAGCTAAATTAGATCAACAAATTGCTATATCATCAAGGGCTGTCATTAATAATCCGATGATACCATCCTTACCTCTTAGGGGGATCAATTATCTTCCTAATAGCTAGGGGAAATTCAATTAATCTCAGCCAATATAAAACACCCATCCCAATTTTTTTTGTGTAAAATTACTATATTAACTAGGAGGCTATTAAACTGATCACTTTTTATCTTTTGTATCTTAATTTTTATGAAAACAGTATCATTTCATCATAAACATACATAAATAGAAATAGAAATATTGTTGAAAGTAATATTTAAATTAATTAAGAGAAAAGAAAAAATACAGAAAACAATCTAGTAAATAAATATTTAAAATAAACTAATAAAAAAGTGGAAAATAAAACGTATGTGAAGTTAGTTAATGTAAGTAAAATAATAGGATTAAAGAAATAAAATATTAAATTATATATATATAAAAAAAGTGAATATTTTAACTTAATAATAATTATTTAGAATTATTCTAAGTTATTATAAAAGGACTAATCGTTTTGACCTGATCCATGAACTTGTGTTTAATACTTTTGCAAATCTTTGCCAATCTACATTTCAACCATTCCTATCAACGGAAGCAGTTAGTTTTTCCAAATAATTCTATTTTTAATTGAACAGAAATCAATTGTGGTATAAAATATGTTTTGGGTTACACCACCTTTGATTTCATATGTTATTTTACGTTAACTAAGTTGTTTCGATGGAACTATTTCATCAAGAGTGAAGAGGCTTTTAATTCTGTGAAGAACAGACATAAGGTTATTATAATTATTTTAAAAAGTGTACCTTTGTGGTGCTATTACCCTAGATTTTAAACTGAACCCTCTCACTACAAATCTATAGTGACTATGGCACAATATCGTTTTTCAAGTTTGAAACGTTCTGGTGGATTTGAAAAAGGTTAGGCCGTTTAGAGCAAATGTGGACCATGTCGTTTCGTTCTTATCCAAATTTATTTTCTAAAAAAAAAATATTTATTTTTTAATTATTGAATGAAATAACCTTAAATGATTTAATATAGTTGAATATGCTTATGATTTAATAGTTTTAAGACAAAAAGATGTTAAATTTCATAAAACCTTCTTTTAATTTTTGCTTATCAAAGAAGTTTAGGTAAGATTCACATAATTTATGTTCCCAATGGCTCATATAATATTATCAATCCATTAAACAGTAAATATTATAATTTATTTTTTAATGAATTTTTTATTTCATAATAAAATTATGGAACTATCTCTTTTCGCCATCTTGGTCTTCCTGTCCATCTCTTGTGTTTTCTTGGTATCCACTCTGTAGTAATTTTGGTCTATCTTCTCGTATCAAGAGATAGTGCATAGACTGTTGGGCTGCTGTGACCTTAAATTTTATATAGTAGAAACTCACTCGACTTTTGCTATTCATTTTGTTTTAATAGTATTTATTCATTCTGACTAATGTAAATATTTGTATTTATTTATTTTCTTTCTTTTTTTTTTTCAATAATATTAGAATTATGTTTGATACTCGGTTTTGTGAGAAATTATAAAAGCCATTGAGACCAAATTTTTGTAAAATATCACAAAACAGCCAGACCAAATCACAATGGTTCTAAACAACACAAAATGGCTAATGATTAAAATATGATTAACTCTGAAGCAATTATGCAACCGAAAGAGACAATATAAAAGACAATCAAATAAAAAATACCGATAGCAAAATATGACGAATATTGTACTAATTATGCAAACTTAAATCATACATAAGGAGTATAATGAGATACTATAGTATTTAAATTTATATTTGATTGACTTATATTTTTGTTTTCTTTTTCAAGTCATTTAACTTAAATACTAGAGATATTAAAAACGACAAAAAAGTTGTAGGGTGGAAAAAATGTTTGTGAATGGCAAAAGACCAAATTCAATTCACATAAAAATTTTAAGATTACCGAATTAATTTAAGATTCAAAAATGTAGAATTTAATCTGTCACACGAAGGGCACGCCCAGACTCAATAAGGGTACTTTTAGATCAAGCCCATCAACCAGCCGTATCCTGTTGAATCCCTCTGCTATTAAAATTCCGTCAGCTAGGGGGATTAAATGCGACTGGACGGAATTTTTTTCCTGCCTACTATTATTTATTAATAACTAATACAATATATACAAAGAATAATTTAAAATATATATATATATACATAACAACTGGACCAGATTGGTACGCAAGAACCCGTAATGAGAGTTAGATTAAAGTTTATTTTGGTATCTTACAATAATGAGAAGATAACCTCATACAGCTAGTGGGATTGGTCTGAAAAAAAAACCTTAAGGTGGATACCTGGTATCTAATTATATTTGGAGATAAACCTGGCAGTTATTAACCACATTATTTCCTTTGCTCTAAGAAACAGAACGTCCATACCAAATAATAAACCCAAGGCTCTCAATGGATTGTTGCACCTATAGGTTTATTTTGATTTTCAGTAGTACCGTATTACTGTTTAAAACAAACTAAACCATAATATGCATCACAACTAATAAGGACTGATTTTCATGCCGATCATATAGATTGTAAATTTAATTATAATTATTAATTCACAAGTTCTATTTCAGTCACAGCAGTTTCCCATTGATAAATTTATTTTAAGCGTAATTACCTTTTAAATGAGACGTTTACTTTCATAGAAAATTAATTCTTAGAGTTAATACACAACATATATTTAGTACAAATAAAAAAAATTGCTAAGCAATAGTAGTTATTTCTGTTAAATGTAGTAAATTCCTAGCATATCAAAAAATTTAAAATTAATCAGTTGAGTAATCAATTAATTATTTTTTTGTGAAAATAAATAACTTACGACCACTTCTGCTCTCAACAACTCATACATGCTCTTAAAGTTCAGGAAAAATAAGTGTAGTGTATAAAAATAGGAAGGGCTTTTTGTAAAGTAGGTCAAAAGGGAAGTAGAAAAATCGTTTTAGTCTTTAGAGAAGCTTCGTCATGATCGCTTCACTTAAGTTATTTGATGACTATACGTTCCGCTACGTGATTCCCATTTTGCAAAGACAATAGTTTATGGTTGCCTTAATAGGAGTTTAATGGTCTTTCAAAGACTTTTTGTTTTAATTCTTGAAATACAACTGTTCAAAGAACTGTTACTTCAGGATTAACTTGCTCCATGCCTATAACATTTAGGTACACCTCTATAAAATGGAGTATCTCTTTGTTATTTAATAACTTGAAATTTAATGAAAGGTCGATCCAACAAATAATTAAAAAAGAGACTTTGTGACATTTACTTATATCACTATAAAAAAAACCCAGAGTGAAGACGTAATATAATAATAATATGGAAAGCTACAACCTATTGATGGGTGGAGGTTCAGCACTTTGTAAGGCTATATAAGGAGGTGATTTTATCAAGATCACTCTTAACCACCAGATTTTTCCACAATAAGGGTACCTACTTTATGAGGCTGGATGGACCTCAACTTACAGGGTTGTCCCATGGCTACAGTAGCCACAGCTAGATTCGAACCTAGATCCTTGGAGTCGTAGAATAGCGCCGTACCACTGAGGCATCACTCCCTCCCCTCCCAAAGGCATAATAAACTAAATTATTTTTTAATTATGATTTGTTATTATTATTCCATATATTAACGGTTTCCTTAAAATCCAAGTCCTTATAGTTTTGCCAATACTTATACAGTTAATAGTTGATACACTGAATAGGAAAAAAAATCTGTGATACAATTTCTCCAAAGAATAGCATTAGAAAAATATTTCTTCCTGCCTGGAATATAATAAATAACACAAATTCTAGCCCAATAAACATTAATTAAAAAGACAATTAAAAATGAAATAGAAGACAATAAAGGAAAAAAATCTTCAAAGCAATAGAAATGTAATCGTACATGAAAAGTATAGAATAAACTATAGTACCCAGAAAAAAATAATTTTTTAAAATAAAAGTTTTATCATTGCATATGATTAAATTACAAGTGACTAGTGAAAAAACAGTTCAATATACAAAATATAAAAACTACATCAATAAAATTGATTTTAACCAGTTCCAATGTTGGAATAGTGAGTTGAAGATTAAAAAAAAATGACTCACTTTACTCAAATACTACATTTGGTATTTTTTTTCCTTTGATTCCTTCTAAAGATTTTTTTTTCTTTATTTGAAAAATCCATTAGTCTTAATTTTCACTTCTTCGACTGAAATAATTTAAACATAAAATGAATCAGATAGGTAAATAACATTTAAAATAAATCATCTTGTTTACCTTACGAATACATAAGGGTGATAAACAGCATTTAAAAAATGTAACAGTTCCTTGTAAGGAAGTCACCAGTTACTAGTGGCACGATATTAGTTTTCAGATCTGATTACTTTCTTGAATTGTTGTAGTTTCTTTCTTATTGCCAAACAAGAACCTATTTTCTTCTGAAAAGAAGCTTCATTGTCCTTTCTTTTTCTAGGCAGAACAGGAAAAGTTCGAAATGTCAAACCTAATTTAAGAATTATAATTATCACAAGTTCTAATTCTAAGGGTTAAGTTCCAAAGTTATATTTCCTAGTGTGCTATCAAGATACTAACTAGCCTTAATCACCAGGACCATTATCCACTTCTGTTAAGGATCTCTCTGGTTCCTACTTGTAAAGTACCGTATCTCCTGAAGTACATCGGGTGCATAATTTTGTGTAAATTATAATCAAGGGATAATATTATTATAAGAAATATGGTAAAAATGGATGAAGAATATATTAGTCCAGATGCAAACTATAAAAATATTTAATCATATCCCATATAATATAGGTATGTATACAGCATTAGGAACAATAAAGATAGTACTGATTCGCACTAACTCCCTAAAACACAATATGATATTTGAAATATCAACGTACAAAATTGTTGGCTGTTCGACTAAAATGAGACTTATTTTCATGCAGAAATGTTAAAGGAACCACATCAAAATAATATACAAAGAATAAATTTGTTTTAACAATAATTGAACTTTAATAAAGCTTCTTTAACAATTTTATTACATAATACAAATTAAACAAGATGAAAAAAGCGAAACTCATTTAGCTTTTTTCATCTTGTTTCTATTTCAGTAAATTTTGTGTCGTCAACTTACTGTTGAGCTTTCAGCTTCTTGGGGGTATGAAGTTGTCATGGGAACGACACGTAAGCAATTAGAATAACTCTTTGCTTACTGACTTATTATTATTTATTATATACCCTGAGGATACAAGCATCTGCCACCAACTCGGGAATGGTGGGAGCGATGAACTATCGAACAGCAAATTTTTTAGATGCTACTGTATATCTATAGAAAATATCTTGGTACAGCGTGATATACGTGGTGTCATTAATTTTATTATGTAGAAAATATTTTATCTCGTCATCAGATATTTTTTTAATATCTTTTTGTTGGCCATTCTGACCCGATGATCAAGATGAGACCCATCAGCCACCTACAGCTTCCTGTCCGCCCCCGGCGTTTTAAATAACCCACTCTCGGCGAACAGCTGAGCGCAAGGAAAGCGTCAATTACAGAAGCTTAAAAATACTTTGGTGATTGACTCAGCCGGAGATGGAGACAACAGATGGTTCTGGAAATAGTGCGTCTCCTACATCTGTGCTCCTACTGGCTGCCAAGCCCTGGTCACTTGGCTTTTCGATGGCAGTTATCAGCAGAGATCACAATGAGATGGATATTGGTAAGGATGTAGGGTATCGACTTCTTCGGTTATTTTAATTGCTTAAATGTGCCCTGGGATGTATTCGAGTCAAGTAAGAACTTTATAATTTTAGGGTCGGGCCAAAATAATGCGAAACACCATAAAAGAATTATTTTAAAATAAATAAAAAATAATATCTGCATATTATGATTAAAACTAGTCCTAAGACTTTAGAGATTTTGTTGTTCTATAAATTAATGTATAATTACAATTGAGTTATAATTATACTACTAATCATACATATTAAACTATTGCACAGTACCCAAAGTCATCGGATAGGAGTGGGAGTATTTTTTGTATACTTTTTATAACCCCTAGAACACATTTCTGAATTTTCTGGAATGTCTGATAAAGGTATCTATTATATATTTTTAGCAACTCCAGAAACAACTCTGTGCTACATGAGCTAAAATTAGGTATTAAGGGTTATTTTTTAGGTAGAGCAATACATTGAAAGTGTTGACGGATTTTGGTCGTCTAATTCAGAGCAATGTTTTACGGTCTTTAATCATTGAAGAACACTATGGTTGACGTTTTGGTCATCTCGATTTCTTTCTCCAGCCTTCAGTTTTGCGCATCCTTAGTGCCCATCCCAATTGATATACGAACTTTTTTATTAACTATTTTTTTTTATTCTATACAAATTTGCATTTCAAAGCCTATGTCTTAAATCGACTTCTAAAAATACATAATAACCATTTGTTTGGCAATTTATCAATGTTTTTATCGCATTTTTACCCGTGAAACTAGAGTCATTCTGTAGTAAGTAAGGCAACTTTGGAACATTCCATCTAACCCCAGTAGGAAAAAACTCTAGTTAATGTCACTATTTTTGGAGTACATCCAATAAAAACAAGATTTATTTTTTAATTGCGCCACACTCATAGCAAAGTAGCGAATTTATTCCTGATTTATAGATTGATTTATACATTCTTGTATAAATAGCTAAATCTGACACACAAGTGGTTCAATGATATCCCTGTTTTAAAAGGTATACGAGATTCTCTATACGTTAATACGTCTTACGTTAATAAAAATTTTAAACTGCTGTATTAAATAGTTTCGAGTTAACCATTTATTCAAGGATGGTGTAAAAATATGTTGCATTTAGTTATTTTAAAGCAGACATACTTGGATAACAAATATTTCAATTACAAATTATTTCAAAATACAGAATATTTTAATTACTAGGCGTTTAATTTTTTTACAGAAAAAGTATTTCAAATACAGAATGTAAGGGGTATTATGTATTCGCATTAAAAAATAAATCTTTTTTTTTAAATTTATTTATTTACTGTGTTTTACAACTGTACAAGTAATCAATACAATAAGTAAATATCTTGTATATTTCATTTACACTTGAAAATCTTGGGAAGGAACCACCCATTGGTGGTACTTCAAGCATTAATTCAAATTAGAAGGTCCCGTGGCCATCTTTTTTTCAGACGCCTCGGAGGGTCATCAGAGATTGTTAAGGATGAAAGAATAAGTATTAATGGGTTAGGATGGGTAAAAAGTTTGGAATGAAAAGACGCATATCTGTTTTGGGCCAAATCTGCAACGAATGGGATGTTAAGGTCTTTTCGGATGAGTTTATTTGTAACGTAATAAGGAGCATCAAGGATTTTACGTAGGATTTTGAATGCGGGAGGAATTTGATGGCTTGGTAGTGCTCCAGAGCTCAATTTCATATGTCCAAATTGGCCTGATTAGTAATTGTAATAATTATAATAACAGTGTATAATAATTTTTTGTAGTATGGGAAGTTTAGAGCGTTTGTCAAGTAAGTGTTGTAGCAATCGGAATCTACGAGTAATTTCTTCTCGTTTCAGTCTTGTGTGGATTCCAATTCTCTTGTGAAGATGGAGTCCTAAATATCGAATATGTTCAACAGGCGTTAAGAAAAAAAAAATCAAACACAAAATACCTACTTATCAAGTAATTATAATTTTGCAATTTATATAATGTATTTAGAATTTCAGAAAGAAAATAGAAATAAATTCATATTATTTTGCATTTTAATAAGCAAATACTACTACGAGTAATGAATTAAATTTTCTATATACTAGAAATACTATCTGGGTCAGTTTGCAACTTCTGTCTTGAACAGTTATAATTTTCGACTTACACGCTTATTTGTAGATGTTAGTAATAAACTCTGTTCTAACGTGTGGTTAATAATTTTTTTTTAAATATATATTTTTTTTTTATGCAAATGAAAAATAAATTAATACACATAGGAAATGGAAGCTATCCTTTTTTTCTAAATTCTTTTAACCAAAAACATTTTACTATACATTTAGATTTTGGTGTATTGCAAATCTACGAAATGAATATCTGATCATAAACCACCGAGATGACAAGAGCAACAAGCGCCACTGTCCAGAAGGCCTGTACCTAATATAGGCTGGAAGAAGAGCTGCTTCGTGTCCTACAGCATCTGCGGAGGGCATCTGGCGAACCAGCGGCCAAAACCTTCTCAACACAAACAAAATTATTTATGTTTGTTACTGACGAGCCCTGCGGAAATCTCTGTTTTTTCTTACTTGCTCTGTTTGATACCTTGTTTGTGTCTGCTATCCCTTAATGGTCGCCATTTTATAACACCTCTATCTCTTCTGCGAGTTTCTCTTCAAACACCGCCCACAACAAATAAACATAAAGATGTAGAGACCATCTTCCGAACTCTAAATAAATGCTCCTGTAACAGTTGCTTCTGGAGGATGTTAACCATTCGGTTGTATCATCTCACACAGAAGCGCCAGTGTAGGCTGTGGTGGCCATATTTATATGAAAAACCTTCACAGAATAAGCCGTTCTATAGAAGTTTGCGAATTGTTTCCATTTAATTTATGTTATTATAAAGTTAAACTAAACAATAACAAATTAGCTCGGTAAAATATTAACATAATATTTGATTACAGGATATCAGATCCACGAGTCCAACTTGCAGCTACATAAATCTTTGGACAATTGATAGATTTAATCCCTTCAGAATCTTTGCCATTATCTAATTTAGCAGCCTTACAATGGAGTAAAACGAAAAAAAATGAATTATCAAGAAATAATAATTCTTTCTCGTAACGTTTCAAAAGGCTTCCAGAAAAATTAATTTTAAATTAAAGAAAAATGAACAACGCATATCGCCGTGAATTGACACAAACAAATTTTTGAACCTCCAGAATTAGTAAAACGAAAACCATATTTGACTGAAAAAAAAAAACCCCATACACATACTCCATTTTCCCAGCTTTCAGGAAATTAAATTAAAGGAAATTGTGCGTCAAAATTAAAAAAAAAAGTCGAACGATTCTTTTGGCTTTAATCGTGTGACAAACGAGAACAGCTAAAATTTCTAACTTCAAATGCGTTCAATCCTTTCAGTCCAAAGTCCTTCACACGATAGTCAATGCTCCTTACTATGTAACCAACAGTACTCTACATCTTGACCTTAATATCCCATTTCTATCAAACTATATTAAATCCAAATTCACCGCATTCCAGCTATACGTTAGTAATATATTCATGAAACAATAGAGTCTAACCGATTAGCCTAGATAGCCAATAGAACTACCTTCTTTCGGAAGGATTCTGGAATTCTTTTTTCCAACTCCATTCGCTAATCCTCATCCATTCTATCCTTTAAACAATGCCTATTCCTTCACTTACTACGTAACCGAAACCTCCACTTGAATGTGAACATAGTAAATAGGCACTATATTGATTACCATTATAAATTGTAAATAACGTAAGAGCTTAATGTAATTTTATTCTGCGAACTGGAACTCTCTAAATGTTTGGCAGACAAATAATCATAATGTGTTGACCATTTATTTATTCTTAGGGGACACTTGTACTAGAATATTTTTTTTTTTAATTTCATTTCAATAATGATAGATTAACATTCATTCATATTTATCCTTTATTAAATATTCATACAATAATTTCACAATTGATTCAATAACACTTTACTAGTTACAAGAATGCGAGATGATTGAAATAAGGGAACAAAGAGATTTTAAAAATTGCTACTTTTTCAAGATCTCTTTTTTTTTTTTTTATTCATACAACGTATAATCTTGTAAATCAATATGGTTATAGCTATTTTTGACTGATTCAAATACTCCCTGTGCATTCGAGTGTTATCGAAGAACCAAAAATGTAATCTTTATTACTTTATTACCACCTACGACGAAACTTGAACAATATCACACGTTTATCACACGTGTGGTAAACCATTTCCAAAGAACAAACGACCACCGGGAAGCTGTTAGTGCCAGCCCTCGTTCTATTTCGTCGAGAGGTCCAAAACCCCCTCAGAGGAAGAAGGATTGCCAAGTTTCAGAAAAATCCTTTGCCCCACGCATCCGACATCTGCCCCCGGCACAATGGGGCTGATGTCCTAAATAGCTACGGAGGTTCAAAATAAGTTACACAGTTCCCTTAGGTGGATCTCTCTTGTTCCCGGCTCATTGTTTCACAATGCATCACTTACCTTTGAATGTATAACTGGATAACTACCTAATTACGTATTTAGTCATACAAAAAAAAGAAGTTAAATAAAGAATACAATAGATCTTTCTTATTACATTCATTATTTATAATTTTCTAAATTGTGTACTGTGAGATAAAATAAATTAGGATTGGAATCTCGGAAGGTAGGGAAGTTTAAAATAATAAAAAAATTTTTTTTACTATTTACTAAATATACCTGTAGTGAGTTCCTCGCAATAATACATTATCTATAAGAGTTATGTATAATGAAAAGACATAATTAAATAAAAAATAACTAGCAATGTATCGCAGGAGATGCAATAAAAAAAATAAATGCTTTATTTGGCAATGCTGTCAATTAGCAAATATATGTAATTGCTAGAACATACAGCATACTAATTAGTCCATGATTGAATACATATACACTACCAAGAGATCCAATATACTTTGGATATACATATACACTACCAATATATATTAATAATGATATACATTTTTCACCTACTTTTTTCTTTATCGAACACAACAGACTAAACTAATAAATTTCTAAATTTTTTTTTAGAATTCTATATAGTTTTTTCTTTTATATATATATACATATATTCCTTCTTCTTCTAACACAAAGCCATGTTACATTTTCCCTATTCATTCTATTCTCTTATTCTAGTTTTCAACTCTACCTATGCTATTTACTTTATTCCAGTTTCTCATACCTCCCTTCTCTAGTGATCCGTCCTACAAATACAATGCAAATTAAAAGAAATTTTCAATAAATAGAAATATAGAAACAAAATCAATAATAAAATAGCCACAGAAGAATAATAGTTAAAAAAAGAGAAAGAAATTAGTTTAAAAAATACTTAAATTAAAAAACAAACAAATAAATAAGTTAAAAGAAATGGATAAATAATGTGACACACAAATAATAAGGAAACTAAGAAAGAAATAAGAATAAGAAAGCTAAAAAAAAAATTGAATAATATTCGAGCTTGTAAGAAGTAAGATAATAATTTTAAAATCATATAAAATGTCCACTCATTACATATAATCTCTGTACTCCACAACTATAAGTAATTAATTGCGAAAAGAAAGAAAAAACAAGATACCTCACTTTTTCCTAAACTTTCAAAACTTTATAATTGCCTATTCTGAACAGTTTACTAATATAAGAGAGATTTAGTACCATTGAATTTTGTTTATTACTGTTTAAGTTACTAACGTGCTCAGCATTTCAAAAATATATCATAAACTGTTCCTTCTCGTTAGAAAAAAAAAGTGAGTTTTCTACCTTTTCCTATGTAGTCTTCAATTATTAAAACATAAAATTAATAATATTTTTACAAAGAGATTTCTTCAGTATTCTGTATAAGTCATTTATCTTCATAAATTTACTCAATCAATCAATCTTAAACGCGTGAACTGAATTAAAAAAATAATTTCACTCCAAAAATTGGCTTTCTTCCGTTTGCGAAAGCAACGAAAAATATATATTTTTTTTAATCCTGGTTTTTATCTATCGTTTTTATTTTAGAAAATAGTTCTGTGCCAATAAAAGTAATTGCTAAGATGGATACTGGATAAATATAATATCAAAAGCCTTATAGTTTTTGTATGGTTAACCTCGAAGTGGATAATTTTTAGTTGTGTTCCTCGCTCCATGATTATTCGTAACAATTTCATTAAAATTACAAAATTCATTAATTAATGTATCGTTGTTTTCTTAAAACGTACTTTTTTAATGCCGCACCAAAAACTGATACCTAATGTTATTAAACCAGATTTATTTATATACACCTCAATACCATAAAATTATACTGCGAAGATGTTAATATGTTAAACAGTGGGAGGTGATTGATATATACATATATATATATATAGTGTAATGAATTAATGAATCTATTTAGGCAGAATAACCTTTAATGGAAAATTTCGAACTGGGATACATCAAATTAAGTCCTTCTTGATAATAGCCTAAAGGCCGAAATATTAGAGAAAACAAAATTGAAAGAAAGGATCATAAGATTTTCTCAAACAAGAAATCAGTATATAAAATACTAATGAAGTAATAACTATATTAAAAAGTTTATGTAGTCACTTGATTTGAAGAGTAAAATGTTGTTATGACGACGATGGCAGTACGTGACAGATACTTACCTAAGATGAGAGTAAATCTCGATGAATTGAATTTACCAGTTAGATTTTTGATATTCTTAAAAAAAAAAAAATAATTAAAAAAAATTATATATGTCCACAATTTGTAGGTTTGAAAGCCTCATAAATGTCACGGCCTTATCACCATACTCCTTTCAAGTTTCTGTTATCAATTCTATACAAAGTGGAATATTTTCCCTGAAAATGATATATACTATAACAATATATCGAAGGTCATTTGAGAAGGGTGGGTACGCATTTTAAATCCAATGATACCTAAACTTTTTGGGCTGAGAGAAATTCCCGGTACCCTTGTTTGGCTAAAAAATAGATTGTAGCACCCTTGTCGAGCTCGAATAATATAAAAATGTCACCACAATCATCCTGAGAGCGATTGACTACGTAGAAAAATAAGATGCTTTTTTTTTTGCAATATTCACATGCACTCCACTACCTCCACTACCCGCCTCTTTACATTTACTTAGATCATCCACTTTGACAACTACTGCTCCTGAACCCAGTTTTAAGGGATTTCCAGAATTTCTGATGTATCCTGTAAAAGTGTAATATTTAGAGAGATGACTTTATGCCTTGGAAGTAACAGAAATATTCATTCTCTACAGAAAATATGAAATTAATTACTGTATATCCCTCAATGTATATTCCATGTTAGATAAGTGAATATAAAAAAAAATCCAAGAAATAGAAATAGTCAATCAACAAATAACAGCTTCATATTTGAAGATTAAAAAATTACAAAATATATAAAACCGTAAATACTCATAATTGTTCCTCATAATCGGTTACTGGGATTGATCATTATCATTTACTAAATAATAAACCACTTCGTGAAAATTTTAAATGAATTTAATGAAGACAATACTGTTTTATTGAATAATTATGATACAATCTGCCAAAATTATTGGCAATAGATATAAGCATCCAAAAACACAAATTTATATATACAGAAAAAAAGTATATGATCATTTCTAGTAATAAATTCCATTTAATAACTTTTTAATAAAATATAGTCCAACCTAACACCGATAAATTAAAGGTTAGAAGAAGAATATTTCTAAGAATGTGAATTTATTATTAATTTTGATAGTTTTTTATATATTTATTTAATTTTTTATTTTTAATACATATTGTTCTTGAGATTTTTAAGCCTAAGAAAAACACATTTAATGCTCCTTTTTTTCTTTTTATGATTAAAGAATGCAAATCTTGAATAAAACGAATCCAAGAACATATTCTGTAGTATTTTAGGTTTGGTGAGTCATTCAAGTAATTCACTGTTTTGCAGCAGATTCCATGTTTGTGGTCCTTCGCACTCAACATTACTCATAGGGTTACTATTTTTAAATCTCTGTGTCAGGCCAACCCAGGATGCACTTCAAGCTACTAGTTATGAAAGTTTTTTTTTTTTTTATTAAAATGGAAAATATATTACAATATTTTCTTTTACTTACATTTTTTTCCACCGATAGAAAGGTTTGTTCCAAAAACAATACCATGGTAAAGGAGATGCTTACCGATGTGAAAGTTCTATTATTACGTTCGTTTTTATTTAATTAACGAGTAGTAATTTAATATTAATCAATTAAAATTTAATATGATTTAATTGAAGAGTTGTACCTTTTTTAAGGTGAATTCTTCAATTGTGAAATTATAACAAAAGGCTTCTGTTTAGAAAGCACTATAAAAAAACAATTATATTTTTATGTTTTGTGTGTATATATATATATATATATATATATATATAATTCTAAGTATTTTTAAACAATTTTTGTATTCATGAGTACATTTTTTTTTTCTTCTCTTCTTTTAAGTATTGATTAGTACTTACATTTTTAATTCCTTGTCAAGTCTCGAAACTTCACCTGAAAAAATCAGGAGCACTTTCAATCCATACGAGGGGTTTGGTGCTTAAGGGACCTACTCAATGAAGTACTTAAATTTAAATACTATCAATTAGGTAACAGAAAAGCTGCTAGAAAAAAAATAATGGAGCTACTAAATCTAAAATTTCCCTATTTCCAAAAGATTTTGTCGTACTTTGCTCTCCGTAGGAAATTTTTGGAAATTGATTTCCAGTGCTAATTATCACAGTTTGAATTTGCTTCCCAAATCTTAAATATCCTAATTTAGTTTTAAAAATATTAGGGAGAGCAACATATCCTCAATACTATCTCCCTATAAAAAGTTCCTCTGATTAGGTAAAATTATTTATTTATTTGTACAGTTTTTTTCCTCCTCTGTTCCATAATTCATGCAGAAAACGTATCATATACATCACATGCATTGAGATACATAATAAATTTATGATTTTTGAGAATTTATAAAAATTATTTACAGATTTATATCTAAAACAAATCAGACTCGATACAAAACAAAATAAACAAGAAAAAAGAACTAGAAATCAAATAATAAAAAAAACGAAAGAAGGTATAAGAAAAACTAAAATATAGTTAAATAAATGGATACACAGAATGAATTATCTACTGTAAAGTAAACAAATAAATTAATGAATAAAGGATACTTCTGAAACTATTTACCAAGCTATAATGATGGTAATTGTTTTATCTTAAAACTATATCATATGTAAAACAATATTCAATCTTTTATGGAAACTGAATTGTTTCACTTGCATTTATACATATATATGTAACAACAACAAAATTATATATTGTATAATCTTCTTCTTAGATTCTACAGACCAAGATGGACTTTGGCCTTCCGGACAATTAGACCCTACATCTAACTAACTATCTAATCAGCGGCCTACTTTTCCAGCCAGTAATCCCAATACTCCTGAAGACCTTTTCCATGTTCTTTTTGTTAGGTTTTCCTTGGCCTTTCCAATTCCTTGGCCCTCCTTTTCGTTGACTGACCTGCTGTAAAAACAAAACTAATTGGAAAAATAAATAAATAACAGAAAATTAGCACCAGGAGTAATGTAAGAAAATAAAAACTACAGTTAATAAAAAATACAGCTATAAACAGTTAAAAAACAACTATGAACAAAATAGAAAGTTATGACTTCACACATTAACTTTGCATGTCTATGCTGTTGTTGAATTCTTTTCATTACTTCTTGTATCTATTGTATAGTTTAGTATACAGCTGCTTCTTATATTAATTGTAAACGTTTCTCATTATTTATTCGTACATGAATAACATTGTTTAGCAAAATATTATGGTTTTTTATGTTATTCATCTAAAAACGCCCTCAACTATATAAATATTGACTCTATCGTCATGGGAGTGGTCTCATTCGATTCAAAAAACGTAAAATGTGTAACAAATGAAACCTTATTAGAATTTTTTAGAGCAAATTGTTTTCAAACATCCCACCCCTATTTTAAACCCTTCCCAGCGGAGGTCGTTCATTTGGATTTGGCAGATCTCGGTTCTAACTACTAAGATGAAGTTCATTAATGTCGAAATTTGGTAGATTAGAATATTGTTTTTTTCTGTGTTATTCTTTCAGTAGTCCCTACCTCTAATCATGGGTATGATGGATAAATACATTTTTATAGATGTTTTAATTAGTGTATGCATTGTTTATTACTAAGTTATATTGTTTTAACGTGGGTAATAAATATTTGAAATATTCCTCATATGTTCATACAGAGAGTAGTGGACACGGCAGCGCAGTGCAGCTGTGGGAATTACCGCCCCCTCCCCTTGAATTGAGCACATCCTCTTTAGCAGCATCCTCTCTGTCTAACACGTGTCCTCCCCAATTGGTCTCTCGGTATCCCAGTGACACCTTGTAGCTTTCAAAGTACAGTTATAGAATAATTTATACTACCAATTCTTTGTTATTAGAATGTAATCCAGACTTGGAGTATTGCGATCTGGGAAAAACTATTAGAACAAGCTCATGACTCAAATTAAAGCTAGTTTAACGTACTGTCAAGTAGTTTATGACCTTTACCTTTGTAGAAATAGTAGTTTTCATGATATTTGCTAAAAAAAAAAATGGATTTATAGTTGTTCGGACAATAAGTTTGATTTATGTTAAACTTAATTTCAGAAACCATCGGACGTTCAGATGTCTCCCAGAACTCAAATTAAAGCTTGTTAAATTTACTATAAAATATTTTATAACTTTTATCTTTGTAGGAGTAGTATTTTTTATGATATTTCACAAAATAAACTCACAAAATATTAATTTCTAATTGTTTGTATAAAATGTTAGATTTTTGATAAGATATATATATTTCTGGATTCATAAGACGTACATACGTCTGCCAACACTCAACATAAAGAAAAATTAACTTACTATCAAGTAGTTTATGACACTTATCTTCGTAGGAGTTGTAGTTTTTATGATGTTCACATATGAATATAAATTTGGCAAATGAGAATTTGTCCTATCAACTATAAATCAATTCATTTTTGCAAATTTCATAAAAACTACGACACCTACGAAAATAAACTTGATAAACTACCTTATAGCTCATTAAACTAGCTTTAATCTGTGTGCTTATAGACATCTGTAAGTCAAATGGTCTTTGAGATATAGATTTTTCAAAATAAATTCACTAACTACTAATCTTTCAGTACGTTTCATACATTTTTATGAAATGTTGCTTTTTAAAAAGCTATATCTCGAGAACTATTGAACGTAAATAGCTCTATTAACGCTTACATTTTAGCAAATTTACTCTTCTTTAAATAATGTTCTTTTAGATTTTCAAGTGTTGTTGATAGTTTTTAAGATATAGAGCTTCGAATGAAAAAATAATGTTTTTTAACGTTTTTGAAACAGCCACCAGTTTTTAATCCCTCTACCTATACTTGGCAGACTCATCAGTTTTGACTAGTAATTATCAATTACTACTAAAGGGCAATGCTATCATACGACTCCCCTTTCAGAAACCCCAATAGAACTCATCTGTGTTGTAAAGATAGATAGAAACTTATTTATTGACATGAAATCATACGATAAACCTTTTTCATTATTCTAATATTTAAAAAAGTTTTGAATTTAGTTATCATTAAAAAATCACTCCAATTTTTTAGTAGATCGCAAATGGCTGACAAAAACACTCATAGTCCAATTTAATAAATTATGAGAGTTTTATATACATATACAACAGTTTGCATTTCATAAATATAAAATGTACAATAATTACTACATTGTTTTGGAGGCACCCTTCTACAATACATTTTTAATGCTACTAATTACATTACATTTGTGTTTTACTTTCTATTATAAAAGAAACAACAAGATTGAAATAAAATAAAATACATATCATGGATTAATTTTTACTGTAATGTATACTTGGCTCTTTCACATATATATCTACGTGTTGTTGTTTTTGTATAATTTTCTATTTCTGTTATTGATAGGCTTAAGGATTATAAGCTAAATTATGAGAATATGATATTATTTACTCAGGATTATAATCCTCAATTTTTTCTTCGTTAAACAAAACTAATAAAGAAATAATTTGAATAATAATGAAATTTTCAGAATTACAAACTACCTTATATTTATTATACAATGTTCTTGAGCTTATAGTAGTCCATTCCCTGGTTTTCAATACATATGATTAGCAAGTAAAAAAGTAAAAATAAAAAAGTGAGCAGCACAGTTCGTTTACTATTTTTTTTTGGAAAAAAAAAGGATCAAAATTTATTCAATTAATTCATTAATGCATAAAAATCGTAAAACATGGCAGAACGAAAAAAAATCAATAAGACTTTATTCCAACAACATTTGAATTCACACATAAAGTTTCAACTTTTAACTCAATTGGGAAGGGCTTTAGAGGTACGAACGATCTTAAAAATGGGATAGTGAAATAAAAAAATTAAAGCCAAAAAATGCACTTTTGTGATACCAACTGACATATCAATTCAGATTAAAATTTTCAACCCTCTAATTTCGATGAATTTCATTAAAGTTCATGATATTCAGCCTCACTTTCATGACATTGTCCGGTCTGATCTACTGGAAGTATCATATAGTGGCGTAGGAGGGGGTATTTATACAACAATCCTCATAATCCCTTAGAATACCGTTTTAGGGATCATGAATCGAATGCAACCCTACTCCCCTCTTGTGACCCTCCACACATTATTTTCATATACATTACTTTCTACACAGTATATCTTAGTGGAAAATACAAAAGGTAACTTTACCTGGAGAAAGCCATTTAATTTATATAAATATGCCATTCTTATGTGAGCTGGAATTAAAAAAAATAAATAGATTATAATCTTTCTTCGATTTTCGAAGTTTTGTCACATGAATTAAGGTAAGTCGCGGTAAGTATTTTGAGGCTATTGCATAACAGATTTTTATTAATAGTAATAGTCATCTCACATTGTTCAACTGCAGTGGAAAACCAGGGAAGTTACTTTCTTTAACAGGCTCACTATCAAAAAAGTTTATTTTCTCTCCCGATACTCTCCAGAGTTGGAGTAATATAAGCAATTCATAAATTTAGAGCCGTTTTGTACTTTTTAATGATAATTTGATGCTATTTAGGGTTAATTTGTATATCAGGTATAAATATTTGGAATATTTTATAATCGCTAAGGTTAAAGCTTACTCCTAATATTTTTCTAGAGTAAGAGCGTTTTTGAACTAACGGATAAGTACGGATTATATTCCATTTTAATTTCTTTTATATCTCCATTGTTTTTCTGGTTTAACTGTTCAACAATTGAAGACATTTATTTCGTGGGCAGAAGTAAAAATGAACCAACTTAAAATTCTAAAAGTTTTGAATCTTCATATGAAGTTGACATATCTGAAATAGTGTGTCGTAATTAATAACATTCACTTTTCCATCACCAAAACTAAATTATGAATGGCCTTCTAAAATTAATTTTTAAAATTATAGTCTGAACTTACTTATTTTCAAAAATCTATTTTTTGAAAAACAATTCATAGCTTTAAATTAAAATTTGTTGACTTCAATGAATAAAATTATAATAATTTATCACTGCAGTACAGGAAGTACGTGATAAAACGCACCGATATTTAATTAAATAGCCGATAATGGTAGCCTTTGTAATGCTACCACAAGATTGCATAAAGCAGTGCAACATCAATGGATGTTATTGGACTCATAAATAATGGTGACACCTCAGTCCCCTGACAAATGGACCCTAGAACCCTTTATTTTTGCGATAAATTCCGATTTTGCCACCTGCAATACTGGATTTTCCCACAGATCGCATCTAAGATCAGTTAGGGTAACTCTTGAAGGTTCCGTGGGAAGGTTTTGCGTCAGCTGCTGAGATGTGCGCAAGAACCCTTTGGCCAGGGGTTGACAGTTCTCTACTACCTTCGCAGCTGGCGGACACCTGCCGGCTTCATCAATCTCAATCCAATCTCAATCCCAGTCAACAGATAGTCTCCAATAACTGTCCCCATTTGCATCCCACCAGTCTCTCTGAGTCAAAGTCATGCAAATTTTATTCTTTTCTGAAATGAAAGTCATCCGTCACTGTTGCCCTAGCGTTCATTAGTTCAGCTAATTTCCTTTCCTTCCTCAAAGGATTAGAGTAAACAGTTATCCTTAACGCATTAACGCCTTTGGAAGGAAACACCTGCTTTTTAGCTTGCATGCAGGTGATGAGGATTAGAATCATTAGTTCTTTGCCAGATTTCATTGTTACATTTATTTACAACTACCGATCTTATTTGCCATCAAAAGGTTTTAGTACAAGAGTCCAAGAGAAGAAAAAAGGCAGTTATCTCACCCCAATTTTTGATTAATTTAATGAAAACTATGTATAATTACTAGTCAAAATTCATGAGTCTGCTAAGTATAGGTAGGGGGAATAAAAAATGGCGGCTGTTTCAAAAAGATAAAAAAAAAAACTAAATTTTCATTCGGAGCAAAATTTCATTCATAACTCAAAAGGTAGGAATAACACAAGAAAACCTAATAGAACGTCATTTAAAGAAGAGCGATTTTGCAAAATATGAGCCCTAATAGAGCTATTCACGTTAAATAGTTTTCGAGATATAGCTTTTTAAAAAGCAACATTTCATAAAAATGTTGTATGGGATGTACTGAAAGATCAGTAGTTGGTGAATTTATTTTGAAAAATCTATATCTCAAAAACCATTTGACGTACAGATGTCTATTAGCACTCAAATTAAAGCTAGTTTAATGAGCTATAAAGTATTTTATGATTTTTATCTTCGTAGGAATAATAGTTTACATGGAATTTGCTAAAATAAATTGATCTATAGTTGTTCGGACAAATTTTCATTAGCCAAATTTATATTCATATGTGAATATCATAAAAACTTCTACCCATACATAAGATAAATGTCATAAACTGCATTATAGTAAGTTAAATTTCCTTTATTTTGAGTGTTGGAAAACATATGTACGTCTTATGAATCCAGAGAGATATTTTATCAATAATCTAACATTTTGTACAAACAACCAGAAATTAAATTTTGTGAGTTTATTTTGTCAAATATCATAAAAATTACTACTCCTACAAAGATAAACATAATTAACTATTTTGTAGTAAATTTGAGTAGCTTTAATTTGAGCGCTTGCAAACTTATTGCCGGAACAACTATAAATCAATTTATTTTAGCAAATATCATGAAAACTACAATCCCTACGAAGGTAAAGGTCATAAACTTCTTTATAGTCCATTCAACTAGCTTTAATTTGAGTGATAATAGACATCTCTACGTCACATAGTTCCTGAGATATAGAATTCTCAAAATAAATTAACTAACTACTAATCTTTCAGTAGATTTTTAAAAAATTTTACTTTTTAAAAAGCTATATCTCGAGAACTATTGGACGTAAATAGCTCTTTTAGGGCTAATATTTCAGCAAATTTACTCATTTTTAAATAATGTTCTCTTAGATTTCCTAGTGTTGTTGGTAGTTTTTATGATATGATCTCCGAATGAAAAATTAATGGTTTTTTAAGGTTTTGAAACAGCCACCATTTTTTATTCCCCCTACCTATACTTGGCAGACTCATCAGTTTTGACAAGTAATTATACATAGTTTTCATTAAATTAATAAAAAATTGGGGTGAGATAATTGTCTTTTTTTCTTCCCGGCTCTTGTACTATTTGAAATAAAACTTATTTTTGCAGATTTCAGACTATTTCTCAGTTATAACCTATGAAAACAGCTTAAATTTTCAATATAATAATAACTGAAGGAGAAGTGATGAGGTGATGTGCGACTAATTAATAAGGTAATTAATAACACTTATTTACATAAGTGATATACGTTTATCCTTTCCTTTCAAATTCAAAAATGTTTTAGAATCCTTTAATCTTCAATTATGATAATTGATAATTCGTTTATTAGAATAAATCTTTGTAGTTCGAGTAGTATAAAGCACTAAGTTGGTAATTCTCTCTACTTGTTCAAAATAACAATACTGAGGTTTGTGTATTCTTCAATATAGCAACTTGGGAAAACAAATATCCTAAAAACGTCACACATTGTTTATTTATTAAATAGATAATGGTCCAGTTTCAAATTACATATTTTCAGTTGGTTTACATTTCAAGTGGCATAGAAGACTGTGCCAACTATATAATATTTTAATACTTCAATGTTTAATTGAATTATATTACCTAATTTGAAAATCGTTGGTTGGCTCCTGGCTTTGTACCGAAAATATTTTATGTCTACTGCTGAATTTGTTATCACAATACATTGTTGGATTCCCCCTATCCCCTTATTTACGGTTCTTATTCACAGCTTAAGCAGTGGTTCAGGTGTGCATCCTGATATGAAATAATAGCAGCATTGACTTTTACTGTCACTATTTTATGGTCACGGCCATTTTCTCGTTACATGTTCTACCCGTGGCTTTTTCATGCATTATGATCCAATAAAAATTTACAAATATCATTTTGATTAATTTTGTATTGCTACATATAAATTAAGATTAAGAATTCGTTGACATAAAATTTAAAAGAAGGGAAATTAGTGTTTACCAGATTGTTCTCAGATGTATGACATGATTGGTTTTATTCATTAGGTATTTTAAACTTGAAAAAATGTAAATCTTTATTGTATTTTCTGTCTATCGGATAGTAGAATAACCATAAAAAAAAAAAATATTAACACCTCATAGATCCTTTTATTACAGAAAAAAATTGATTGAATCGTTTATTTTAGAAAGGCATAAGGTTAATGATTTTAACTTTTTAAGTGCTTGAAAATTCCTAAATTTAAAAAAAATGAGTAAATAAAATTGTTTAACTTTCAAATGATCAGTTTTTCAAAAAATAGAGAAAAAACGTATCACTCCTCAGCTATGACACTACCGCAACTCAATTTATTTTATTTTTCATAGACCTATCCCAAAGATACTAGTGTAGAATCGAATTTATTTCCCTAGAAGACCATATCATCCATAGAAACCATATCATATTTTTTGGTAAAACACAATTGAGTGTGAACATGTTACACTGGAAAAGGTGCATTAAATGCCAAGCTGTTTCCTAGCTTATTATGAATGATACTAAACCTTCCTTGATATCTTTTTTTTTTTATTATAAAGTTAAAAGGCTCAATAAAAGTGCATTTATAAGTTAACGCCAAATAATTATTTTTAAAAATCTTTTCACATAACAAGTTTCCAAAGATTCGTTATTTCACAACAAAAAAAATACAACTTCTTTGTTACAGTCTTCCACTTATTCAATTTTTTTTTAAAATATGTAAAATACAGTATGATGAAAACTAGAATGTAACCTTTTAATATTTATTTTTGATTTTACATTTCAATGCATTTTACGATTGAAAATAGAGGTCAAAACAATTCAATTGTTGGCTGAAAATACATTTTTCTTTTTTCTCCTACCCTGTATTTAATTCACTTTGAATAAAAAATAAAATTAACTTTTTTTTTTTATTGCTCTTTATTTATTGATAGATATTACAATCTGCCACACCGATGTGGGCAATAGGGAATAGTGATGAATGGTCACATTCTTACTAAAATAAAATAAAATAAGAATGAAAAATAAATAAATAAATGGAAAAAAAATACACAAAAATAAATAAAATCTCTCTTAAAATATATACAAACAGAAGGATAAAGAAAATGAACATAATCAAACTATGTGCATAAAAAAATAAATAAATAAAATAACGATAAAAATAAAATAATCTTTCGTCACATTTACACTCCTACAGAAAATATTCACAGAATCGACCTGAGGATTCCTGAGCCCACTCTATCCCCACGTGTGAGGGGTAGAACAGAGCTCATAAGATCCCAGCGCATCCCTCTTACCGCATCTCTAGTAATGCGCCATCCTCCCAGTGGAGGCTAGTGCGCTAAAGCCACAAACACTCAACTTGAGTCCGTTAAAATAAACCTTAAGGCAATAATGGTAATATGATATTGGTGGTATCTCCGTTTCAAATTGTGTAATTCATACCAACTATGAGGTATCCAACCTCCAGTTGCTTCGCATTTCTTTATACTTCCATCATTCATACAACTCTGTATTCCTTATTGCACCTTTAGTATTGCAACAAGCCACACCACACTATCAAAACATGAGTTGTAACATTTCTCGAGGACCTTTTTCCAGAGATCTTGAAGTGAAGGTAATTTTCCTCTGATTATGATGTTTATGAAATAAAAATTGGTAAAAAAAAAATTAGCGGATTTTTCTTTGCTATACTCAGATATTAAATGGTGTCCATTGTGAGTTCAATTGGCAATTAGAAACATGTTGTTAAAAAAAATTGTAAATAATTCTTAATTAAAATAAATAATTAGAAAAATCTTTCAAACAAAATTAATGAATGAGGAGTAAAATTCACATTAATTCTTTCCTAGCTTGACATTAGAGTACTTTTTCAGAAAGAAACACATAAGTAGTGTGGCATATCTCGAATCTGTTGGGGAGAAATACTACATTGACAAGAGCATTCTCTGAATGTTCGTCTTGGGGCTTATTCGGCACTAGTTACGTTGTCAGTTAAATACATTCATTAGTTTGATTTACTTCTAAACTAAGAGTCTTTCTTATATTTCACAAAATATCTATACACTAAAATTATTCCAAAGAACCCAGGAAGATAAAATTTCACCTAAAAGGATCATTGTTCTGACAAACCACTATCAATAAAGATTGACAACAAAGAGCAGCCACTACCGGAGGTAAACAAGTTGTGGAGAAGCAAGACCCCGGCTCCTGACTGATGAGGAGATTGATGTGGTGATTGAAGCTGAGGCAGGTGACGCAAGGAGTCAACCCTTTCCCACATTTCGGCCGGAGCGGAGATTCCTCGGCCGGCAGCTGACGCAAAGAATTCCCACGGTCCTCTGAGGACATGTTTGTTATTCCAAGTGCCGTCAACTGGTCGGTTTGTATAATTCATCGGGCCCATTGGGCAGTATTGATGTCTCGAGGTGAAATAAAACTATCTCTCCTATTACCAGCTCCTTCTCTTCATGTTTACTTAATTTACGATACAGAATGACTAGTGCGAGGAACGGATTTAAAAGTACTCCTTACATTTTTAAGGGGAGAGGCTCTATTCACAACCCAGGCATTGAAATGAGAACATGAATATCATTACTTTCTATTTTAAACCTGTTTTATTTTTTTCAAAATAAAAATTACGTACTTAATAAAAATCGTAATCAATTTTTTTTTTATTTAATGTAATTTACAACTCTACAGATAATATATACAATAAGTAAATCTGTGGAATGTTTTATTTACACGAAAATCTTGGGAAGGAACCACCCTTTGGTGGTACTTCAAGCATTAATTTAAATTAGGTCCCATGACCATCTTCTTTTCAGACGCCTCGGAGGATTATCAGGTATTGTTAAGGATGAGAGATTAAGAACTAATGGGTTAGGATGGGTAAGGAGTTAGGAATCAAAAGATGCATATCTGTTTCGGGCCAAATCTGCAACGAATGGGATGTTAAGGTCTTTGTGGACGAGTTTATTTGTAACGTAATAAGGAGCATCAAGGATTTTACGTAGGATTTTGGATTGTAAGGATTGGATGCAGGAGGAATTTGATGGTTTGGTAGAGCCCCAGGGCTCAATTCCATATGTATTCAATTTAATGAAGGTAATATAATAATGTGATAAGCTTTTGTTTGTTTTGGGATCCTGATACAAATATAGTTAACCAGTAAAATAAATGGCTTACATATTTACGAACACATAATGATGTAGCATAAATTATTCATAGATAATATGCTATTGAATAATTGTTATTAGTATGAAAGTTGATAGTCTTGACAGAGATACGAAATGAAAGGCCAAGATTAAAATTTATTCTCAAGCAGCTTTAACGTGGGAAGGGGCTTCAAGTAGGGAAACCTATATTACTAATAATTTTTATCCTAGTACTATGACAGGCTGCTAGACCAACAATGAACAATTAACAGTTGACCAACAAAATGCCTTACCCGAAAGATATTATTGTCAGCGCCAAACATTGTCGGCTCTGGCAGAACGAAATAAAGCCAAGATTACTGCAGGCAGTAAGTGCTTTCGCATTCCCCATCAAATAAAAAAGAAAAGTGAAGAAATGTGAAACGGGACGCCAAGATAACAGTTTAATAAACTATTATAAAGCCTACAGTTGTGAAACGTGAAATGGAGAAAGAGAGATTTTCAAGGAAAGTTCAGAGTGGCTCTAGAAATGAAAACTCGACCTTCCCACTTATAAAATAGGGTGGTAATCTGCAGTACAATCCCCCTTATATCAGAAATGACAAAGGGGTAAAAAATTTTTTTTTTTAATTTAATTATTTATTTAATGTGATTTAAAACTGTACAAGTAATCAGTACAATAAGTAAATATGTTGTATCTTTCATTTACACTTGAAAATCTTGGGAAGGAACCACCCATTGGTTGTACTTCAAGCATTAATTTAAATTAGAGGTCCCGTGGCCATCATCTTTTCAGACGTCTCGGAGGGTTATCAGGGATTGTTAGGAATGAAAGATTAAGAATTAATGGTTTAGGATGGTTAAGGAGTTTGGAATGAAAAGACGCATATCTGTTTTGGGTCAAATCTGCAACGAATGGGATGTTAAGGTCTTTGTGAAGGAGTTTATTTGTAACGTAACAAAGAGCATCAAGGATTTTACGTAGGATTTTGGATTGTAAGGATTGGATGCGGGAGGAATTTGATGGCTTGGTAGAGCCCCAGAGCTCAATTCCATATGTCCAAATTGGTCTGATTATCGTAGTGTGTACTAATTTTTTGTAGTGAATGGAAAGTTTAGAGCGATTGTCAAATAAGAGTTGTAGCAATCGAAATCTACTAGCAGTTTCTTGTCGTTTCAGTCTTAAAAAATTAAAAGAGTTTTGTGTTGATCCCTTGATGATACTTTCGTAAAAAAATTGTGATCTTCTTAATGTGAAATAATAGTCATGTATATTAGTTCGGATTAATATGTCTGTTTCGTATTTTATATTTTCTAAATAAAATCTGAGCATTCCGAAATGTTTATATAGTCCTTATGTAGTCATGAGGTATAAAAAAAAAAATTAAATTCTTTTGGGGCACTATTTAATAAAATTACTTGCCTGATTTGTTGAAAGTTGGTATGTCTTATTAAGAACGGATAATGACTGCGATAAAGCGTCAGTTAGGATGACTATCGCCCCGCGACCTTTTGAACCTGCGCATATAGTCGTTGACAGCACGGTACCATGCATCAGGAAGATAAAACCGTGTCCGCGGGGTAATTAGGCACCCATCACCGGCCTGTGAAGTATTGTCTACACCGAGGCTGCCGGTACACGATCCATATCAGGTGAATATTTGATGGCAGAGCATACGGTCTAATCCATTAGAGTATCCAGCTCTGTCTATTTATTATTAAAGTCAGCCCTTTAACAAGATCCTATCGACCGAGCCCCGTATGGCGGTAGCGCGGTCGACATACGGTCTCTACTGCACTCCTCATCGGCGAACAAAGGATCGCATATGTCCTGCCTCGTGTTACCGTCGTCTCTGATGTATTCCTGCTGATGAGACTACGAGCCGGCTAATTATATTGAGCATGGACTCAAAGGTCATCTAATCCCGCTGATTTGATGGGTGCAATAGATGAAAAGAAATGACAATGGCGAGGTGATCATTTCAAAAATATATATGATAAAGTTCAAATATATGTAAACTATTTCTCACGATAATTGGTTAAAAACCAACTATACTATGGAACATACTATGGAAATAATAATTTATTAATGAAAGGCTTCTTATTTTAAAAATTACTAAGGAAAATCAGTCCCGTTTTTAATTGTCGCAGACATTGTATAAAACATGTTCCATCGCAAAATATTAAAAATTAGATTAACTACTTAGACCAAATAAGAAAATTTAAAATTTATTTGTCTTATAAAACCTCTGAATACAAGGTTAAATGTATGATGACGCGATCATCCTTATTTTTTCACTATATATGTTCTTCATTACAAAGAAAATAAAAAAATACAGTATTATATGATGAGAAACGTTGATCTAATTAAGATTAATATAATTTAATATACTCAATATTTGTATCAATTTAATTGCCTATCTAGTAATCTTTTTTTTAACGTATATTTTTTGAACTACGTATAAATCAAGTTTACTTTCCTTTATTGACTCTTTATCCTTTTTTCAGTTTTTTCTTGGTGATTTAGTAGAATACAACCTCGCACAGGATGCCTGATATCGTATACGGACAACAAAGGCCGAAACCTTATAAAACAAAAAAGGAATAACATCAAAACCAGTCCAACTTTTGAAGAGGAAATATGTTTTAAATATATATCCTTTTTTTTGAACTCGAGGATAAGGTGATCTTCAAAAGGATGGTATAGTAACGAAAATATTTTTGATGACTAATTAACGGAAATACGTCCTACCGACCATATAACTTTGGAAATGGGGAATTTCTCACTAAGTAAACATTACTCATTACAAAAACACGAATTATACTTTAATATAAGGAAAACATATGTAGTATAATTTTTCTAAATGCTTGAACAATTACTCATAAGTAAAAGAGAAATCCCCAATCATCGAAAAATCGCTTTGTTTAATACTGCAATTGTTTCATAACAAAGTTGCTTGTGTCACAACAGCTGCAATTATTTAGAAATAATCTACATAACCATTAAGATCAATAGTGGCATAGGGTCAGGGATTGAAAAGTTATGTATATTTGTTGGCTACAGGGAGTGGTACTGGAATACTGGAGTGCTGGAGGAGGGTGGCCGGGCCGCAAAGTAAAGCCACAGTAATCCCATGGGTCATCTGGTCGAGTGGGATCCTGTGTAGTCCGGTAATGTATGCTGTCGAGGGAGGATAGTCCATGCGGATTTAGGGGTTTATAAACATTTTTATTATTTAACTTACATATTGCTAACAAAAGTATCCAAGTTTATTTCTATGACGTTTATTAATGCAGTGGATTTTAAAAATAATTAATTGGTCTCATAAAAATTATAGAATAATATTTTATATGTGATAAATGGACAAATAATAACTTGCTTCATAAAAATCATTTTTACTATAATGCTATGTACTGCCTTGAGATTTAATCGGGATACCAGGATAATCGCTGAAGGCAATTGTCCAACAATAAGTTAATTAATTAATTATATATTGAGTGCTAAAATACTATTATTATGATTGGATTCTTTTCCAAAGGCTATTTGTGTGTTTACCAGTTAACCAATTAAATACCTTTATATTTATAAAATGTTGTTACCATTAATTATATAATATAATAAGGGGTGATATGTCGGATTATATAATAGTATATAAACTACATAAAGAGACTAAGTATTTATTTACAATTTATTACTATGGTTAAAATAGTTGTAATGATTCAAACAAATGGTTGTCATAAAATATCGGTTATTATATTATTACTTATTATTTACTTTATACTTAGGGCTGCTGATTTGAATGATTCATGCCGTGGGATGTAGTTCCATAGGTGTCGTCTTGTTCATAAAGGATGTCCAGGTCTCGTGGCCCTTCTAACGACTTCGTCTGGTCGAAGTGTATCTTTCTCCGCTCCGGCTTCTGAAACCTGGTCCTATCTCGTCTAAGCCTTCCTCTTCACAGTTCTTTTTCCTGATGTAGTTTTCCTGTGTCTTTTCTCTCACTTCCCTTTTGGGGCATTACCTTATTTTTGAATCTCATTCCTCATTGGCCATAGGTCACAGAACGCTCCCGAGGTAGGCGTCCAACTACCCAGACCCGAGAGAGGGTGGTAAAGTTTGACATGTCCAGGAAGGGCCTGCACCTGCTTAATTTGATTCTGGTCCCTCGTCAAAACCTGTCATTTTTGTTAGAACACTTAAACGTTAGCCAATCTAATTTTCTCAGGGGACCCTGGTAATATGGCAAACTTAACACAGATGTTTTCATATCCAGGGACGCCCTACAAGGTTCCTAGAAGGATACCCTGACCAGGTATAGGGGCAGATGACGAAACACCTTAATAATACTCAGGATTGTCAAAAGGTCAATACATATCAATATTTTATTCATTGATATCCTTTAATCAATACATACTGAAAATGTAACATTATATATTCCAACTTTCACTGTATTTTCTTTTTTTAATGTGATATTTTTAATTTTAGTCATGTAGTTAACCAATGAGTCTTTTATAACTTATAGTTATTATTAAGATATCATTATTTGATAACAGGCGTCGAAAAGTTTAATGGTTTTCTCTGGCACATTGCTTTGATACTCTCTTTTCCTTTTTGTGTCCCCTCGTTCCTATTCCATAATAAAATCGTCATTCTTCTGGGTGGCAGTCAATAGAAGAACAAAATAGTAAACTATTTAATGTTAATCAAAGTTTCGTCGCACTTTGCAGGGCTTCGTCAAAGCTAAATGCCTTGCAAAGCAAGAAAACAAGATACGAACATTGTAAGAAGTGACAATGTTGTTCTTTTTTATATATATTTATTTTAATGTTCTGTCACTTCTTACAATGCTTGTATCTTTTTTTTCATTTAGCCCTGGCGAAGCCCAAAAAAGTCGGACGAAACGTTGTTAAACATTTAATAGTTTTTTAGATTTTTTTTTACTATTCTGAATATTTATTAACCGCTACCCGTACTTTCTTCCTACAATCTACTGCATAAGGACAACTATCTTCTTCGAATATATCTATATAAAGAATATATATTTAGAACACATCTGTATATATAATATATAATCTTAATATCGTTAAATTAAATGACATTGTTAAAAGAAGTATGTGCACGATAATGACAAAAATAACTTAATTTAATTAATTAATAAAAATATATTAATTAAAATAATTTAACTAAGGGGGAGTTCTATAAAGTATTTGTTAAGAAATAACAGTTTTCCCTGTACAACTCAAACAAGTTATAGTTTTTTTTAAATGAAAATGAAATATTATGATCACGCTAGACCTACCACGACAGTGATGCTTTAATTACGTCAAATATTATACACTTTGTGCCATGACAGCTGCATTGGCTGTAAAGTAACGCCAAGAAAGCATGGGTTTATGGTGTTTTGTGACTTAAATCGTCACAGAAACAATACTGCACTGAATGTATTAACTTTTTTCCTCAATGCCTTATTTAATCAGTAACCTTAAATTTGGCAGATTATAATTTTTAAAAAAAGTGGAGTCATATATGTTTTGTTTTTACCTTATTCCCAAATCGGGAATTACAAGGCCGAATACGATATTCCGAATACTTCCTCGGCCCCTCCCTCCGAAGGACTATTGGCCCCAAGAGATCGTGGGAACGGGAGGAGCGGAATCAGTGCTCGTTAAAAAAGGTCCCAATCAAGGATAGTGGAGGCACGTGCCCCTATTAACGCTCTCACAAAGGCCATCGTTAGCGGCGGGGTACTGCAGGGTAGTTCTTTCTCTGCATCTCCTCTCCTATTACCTTCATTAGATTATAAAAGCATCAATTGCATCGATCAATGATGTCCCGTATCGGGGGTGGAACCACCGATGTGTGGAGGCCGGACCATTGTCGTGGAATCAGCCTTTCTGATCTAATCTTTATTGAGCCTCAATAGATAGTGGGTAGCTGGATGGCTTATAAAAATGTAAATTTATATATATA
>NW_027108392.1:2086917-2087422 GCF_000696795.3 Halyomorpha halys | reverse complement strand
ACTTTACTACTAAATGGATAATAAAATTTATTCAAATTTAATAATATAAAAAGACTCTTAATCTCAGGGCGTGTAGTTGCTAGGCAATCAGAATACAAACACATTTACTATTAACTTAATTAAATTAATATCTATTTTATACATGTATCGATTTTTACGTATACAAAACTAACTAAGCTCTACGATCTTCTTTCGTTGATTCCTGGTATCTTCTTTGTTCTTAATGTTATTGTCCTCGCATCCAAAATGGCTTCCTCTTCTTGCCGGACAGAAATTCATGAGGACCTCCTCGTCTTGGAGACATCCTTTCACCTGCCCGTCCACACAACGACTGCCCTCTTCCAAAACGAAAACCTGCCTTGAGGTAACATGTAACATGTAAACATAACGGAAATACGTCCTACCGACCATATAACTTTGGAAATGGGGAATTTCTCACTAAGTAAACATTAGCATATCTGTTTCGGGCCAAATCTGCAACGAATGGGATGTTAAGGTCTTTGTG
>NW_027108392.1:1926479-2086105 GCF_000696795.3 Halyomorpha halys | reverse complement strand
ATATATACACACACATATAACTATTTACTTTTCCTTGATAATGAACAGAAAAAAATCATAAATTTCTAAAAACGAATACATTACGGTACATTGTTATATTAAAAAAAAAAATCATGATGACATTTCAATCTACTCTTTCAGATTCCTCAAAATCAGATTCACAAGACATCTACATCTAGTACAGATCACTAGACTATTTAATATTAGCGGAGCTATGAAATGAAGAAGTATAGGTAAATATGGCTAGCTAGATAATAATAATATATATTATATAAATAATACCTTTCTATCCCAGAATAATTTTTAAAAATTTCTTATAATGAAACGAAAATTGTTTATTTTTATTCTTAATATAATACAAAAGAATAAAATTCTGTTTTTATATTTTTCTCTAATTTAGTTTAATAGTTTAGACACCATCGGGACAGAAAATCCCAAATATCATATGCATGAAGTCAAAATACACATCTCACGTAAGCAGTCCAAAAGAAAAACCAACTTGAGACGGCACATCACTTCATAACATCGAATCCGTAATTGATAGAATTATATGTGATTTCATATGCTAATGATGATCCTCGTGAGTTGTTTACCGGTATTTGAAGAACTCAAGGCTGATTGGAATATTTTAAATGCTATTTAATTATCATATTTGTTTTCTTTTTTAATCTTCTTCTTGAAAGCTTTTATAATATCGTATGTATATGTTTATATTTATATAAAGGTTTTTGTGTTTATTTCAGAATGACTAGATAACTTCCCAGGTCTATACAATATTTTACCAATTCAGCCTTCATCTGTACAGAAAAAAAATCATCAATGTTGATTGAAAGACCAGAAACAGGACACCTCAAACCAAAATCTAAAAAAGTAATCAAAATCATTCAATTATATCCCAACAAGATTTTTTTTTTTTACTTTTTTCTCTCACCAAGTTAATAAGTATCTTTTTAGTAACATGTTAGTAAGTAATATGTTCGACAATTTTGTGTTAGCATGATTTCCATGATTAATGAATAAATTAAGAATAAATAAATTTTTATTTACAGTATAGTTGTGTTATATGTCTAGGTATTACATATTCAGTGATCAAGGAGTTTCTTCGAAGCAATAATGTCATTTCAATTATCACTACATTTTAATTTTCTAGTATATTGATATTTTTGTAAAAATAGAATAACTTCAATATATTGGTGGCTTACTTCACCATAGTGGTATGGTATCCTGCTTATACATGCCTGTTTCATACACTTGATGAGTGCATTACCAAGTGCATCTGATTAATTGCGTGACATTTATATTAATAATATTTATGACATTCATATGAAAAAAAAGGACTTATTACTAAAAAGAAAATTCACATCAACTATAAAACATAATATTTATTCCACTTCATTTTATTAAATATCATTGAAAACAGATTAAAACACAAAATATCTGTACAGACATAATTAAAACGAATGACAATTCTGAATGAAATAATTTTTTTTTTCTTGTTCAATCAATCTCCTATTTTTTTAAAAAAAATATATTTGTAAATAACTCAAATTATTATTGAGTAAACAGGAAAGGAATCAGGGTAATATATTCATTAATTGTTTAAGAGACAATGCCAGCCAATTATTAGCTGTTGAGACTTACTAATAAAGAAAGCATATAAAAATTAATGTATTTATTCTACTTTACTTTCTTTCATGCAATTCACTCAAACTTTTGAACCCCGGTTCATTTTGTCCCAAGGTGAAAAAAACATTGTTAACACCTTCATGTTATCTAATAAGTTAAATGTTAAGCTACTAGCACATACATACAGAGGCAGATAAGGCCCGTTCTCAAGTACTCGAACTCTCTCGACACGGACCCTGAGAGAACGGAGGGACGGACACTGACGAATCCCATACCAAAGAGTGTTCATTTAAAAAACCCCTGGCAACAAAGCAGATGGCTAGGATTGGGGCAATCTTCGAAGTACATGTGGCCCCCGGACCAGTCTGCTTCTATTTTCGAATAGTCTTACTTCGCATTCCCCTCAGCTAGGTGAGGTTCAGAGTAGCATAATTCAGTACCATCTTTTTATGTAATCTTAATATCAAAAATAAACATTCATATCTTTGGTAATTTCGGATATATTTGGTTTCGAGTCATTCCATGTCATATCACCGCGATCATGGCAGAAACCGCCTGTACTTAAAGCTTTAAAAATGTTTTCCTTAAGTTCTATTTTTCATAAATAAGAAGTTTGTCTCAGAGGTAAAAACATCGAAAAATACTGTTTTTAATTCCAAAAAAGTAAAACTATTAAAATTCATTTTTTTATAAATTCAAGAAACAATTATTTTATTTTACAAAATCCACAATATCTAGTCTCAGATATGATATTATGCTTAAAGTTGTTTTAAATTTCATCTAAATGATAAATAAAAAAACAACTAGATAAATAAAAAAACATCCATGGCTATTTGACTATTAATTAATAAGCACGATATCAAAATACTTTTAAAAAATGAAAAAAATTATGAGTATTTACGTTAAACAAAACAACTTAGCTTACACTTTGATACTTCTTATGTAAAAAAAAATAAGTAATACTATTTTTATAATACTTAATAAAAAATAAAATATAAGAACCTATCATTCTGGAGACATCTCAACTGAATTAACGTTTTATTAGAGAAAACCTACCTATATAATATTTTATGACCTTGAGAATTCTTTATAATTTTTATATTCTATAACATAATAAAAATTCAATCTTTTTTTTATTATGGATTTCTTAAGTTTTCCTTTATTCTATAACCAAGTGAAAATTCAATGTTCCTGTTAATCTAGACAAGACTTTTTTCTTTATAATTATTATTATTAATATCATTATTTATAAAGTAAGCTACAGTGTTGAGGTATGATAAAAGTAGGTGGCATTATTTATTATAGATACATTTTTTTTTTGTATTATATTTTTTATATGTTTGTTCAACGAACTTTGACTTAAAAAATTTTAGTCGATTCCTCTCGGGCCACTAGAAATTCCCTCTCTCCTTGACAGTAGGTCTAATTTTCAATAATCTTCATTATTTTTGGTCGCTTAATCTTTGATATTCTATAAAAAAAGAAAAAAACTTTTTTTTTTTTTTAATTTTTGGATTACTTCATTCACTGAACTCTCATTATTTTAAGGAATTACACCTAGAGGCACTATAGTCTGATCTCGAGAGTTAGGGTTCCAATATATAATAATGGATTCTTTAAAAATAAAATTAATAAACTAATCATCCATAAAACCTTTGATATCTACTCTTTATTATTCGTTTATTTTTTAATGTGTCGCTTAGCTATATCTTTCTAATAAAATGTTTAAAAGCTCGCTCTATCAACTGATAAAAACTTATAAATCCCAACTAATTATGTATATAGAAGGAGGATAATACCGAAATAAACAAGATACACGAGCTTGGCCTAAGGGGGTTACGGCAGCGGAGAAAGAGATCTACGGAACCCAATCCTTGCCCACCGACCGCTCCAATAATCTGGATTTATGTAGCTGTGAGAGTTAGTTATTAGCAGGCCGGGCTCCTGGGAACAGGAGGTTCAGCAGGATATCAGGTATCTATAGTCCTATCTTGGTCCATCCGAAGCCCTAACGACTTCCGAGATACCTTCCAGCTCCGATCTCAGGAGGTCTGTGTAAATAAGGAGTCCTTATGGAAGCTATAGACATGTTTCCTGGTGAAGATAAACATACCGTTTTTCACATTTGAGCTATAAACGTTAAACTTCATATCATAATTAAACTTCAAATGTTACTTATATATTCACAGACCACATCAGGAACTGCTTAAAAAAATTGATGAGAAAATAGGAGTATTTAGTCATCGGTAGAATACCTAAGTGGCATATCTGAAAATTTAGGGAGTACATTGTGTTTGAATTATGGTCATAGATATGTATAATCTAATTTATAATTTATCATTTTCAGTTTTAATTAGATATATATTCAGTTACTACACCATGACCTACATATCCCTTTTGTCCTTGATCTCATTCCAAGCAAATTCTCAAAATTCCATATAAACCTTTCCAACCATCCTAATCCTTTGGTTCTAGAGTTTCACCCATCCCTACAGCCCACAGCCCACCTAGAAGGTTGAAACGGCAGTGGCCAAGAGACTTATTGTAAAATAAAAAATTCTGGCTATGATCAGATTCTCCACTTAAGTTGAGTGTTAGCGGCTTTAGCGCACTTCCTGAGCCTACACTGACTCACTACCAGTAATGGGGCGAGATGGATGCGCTGGGATCTTATGAGCTCTGCTCTACCCCTCACACGGTGGGGGGGGGGGTACCTCGATAGAGTGGGCTCAGGATTCCTCAGGTCGATTGTGTAAATATTTTATATTAAGTTTAAAATATTTACTAAAATGGAAACGATGTATTTTTATTGATACGATTGTTTCCATTTTAGTAAATATTTTATATTAAGTGTAAATGTGACTAGAGATTATATATTTTCATACACATAGTATGATTATGTTCATTTTGTTTATTCTCCTGTTTGTATATATTTTAAGAGAGAATTTTTTTTTCATTCATTTATTTATTTTTGAATCCAATTTATTTATTTTATTTTATTTTAGTATGTATGAGATCATTCATCACTATTACCTATTGCCCACAACTGTGTGGCAGATTGTAATATCTATCAATAAATAAAAAGTATTTTAAATAAATTTAAAAATATATATATTCAGTTAATGACTCAACTGAATATATATATTTTTTTTATTTATTTAAAATACTTTTTATTGAACAACAACCTTTCACTTTGAACAGCTCTAATGAAGCCCTGGGCGAAACGTCGGACATTAAAATAGTTATAAGCTATTTGTTCTTTTTCTGACCGCAACCCTGACCATCTTCTTATATATTAATTGCGATTACTTTGGTTAAACCAGTAATTGTAATTTCTGACATTTATTACAATACTACAAACCGAGGAAATGACATTAGTTTTCATCAGGTAGTTGAAATTACTAACCAAAATAATAATTTTATTTCCTAGTTTCAAATTGGTATCAAATTACACTTTATTAGAAAACGTAACATCAGAACTCAAATACGTTAAAATCATAGCTGATGAGCTTGAAAAATCTTGGCTTTATATAATTTCGATAGTTAACTTAGTATTGAGGCATCATTTTCCTCCTACCACATTATCCAAATATGCATTTTCTAATTAACGATATAAAAATGTTAAAATTGAATCAGCATTGAAGGAAAACTCTTTGAGAGATTTTTAAAAAAAAATTGACAAGAATTTCGCGGTAATGATTTATGATGATTTATACGGTAAAACATTCTTTTTCAATTTTCCTTCAAGCCGTTAGCTCAAGCAACAGTTGAAAATAACATTGTAATAGTGACAGAAAATAAAAGTTGCAGATAAAATGGAGGAACCCAATAAAATTAAAAATTAGTTCGTTGTTCCAAATTTTAATTTATTTTTTAATTATGTGACGATCCTATAAGATTTATAATCCCTGGACCAATCAAAACAATCTTAATAACAACACGGAGACGCTTCTTAATTAGTCCATGGAGACGCAGTAGAAAGTGAAAATTGAAACTCGAGAAAATGCCAGTAGTAAACAAACATTTAAACCATAAGAAATCGTAACTTGGATTTATTAATTAACGAAAGGATATCCGCTGGAACCTGTTACTTTAACCGGTGATTTAGTTAGGTTAATTGGAACAGGTGTAGCGACTGCCCCTTGCGGACTGGTTTGTTCCTACCATTCGGCGCTTTCTGCTCAAATTGGCCACATCCTGCCTTAGGACTATACCCTGATAAGTTTCCAATTTTTTGTCATACTAGGCTATTATTGATAAAATACAAACGTTACATATAAAATAGTAAATTTAGTTATAAGCAGTACATATGTAAATAGGTATCGATTAGCTTCATTGCAACGGTTAAAACAAATTTTTATATTATACATTTGATACACTAGTTTTGAGATATTTATTATACTGCATATAGTAAACATCTCCTTTTATATTTATTATTTTTACATATATCACTGTTTCATAGTTATTACAGTTTTTGTATTTAACACTTTTGCTTTAATGTATTTATTTACTTGTAAGCGTGTAAATATTTTTTAAGTATTTTTAAACTTTGGCCTATGTGTGAAATCATATTATAAAATATATATATATATTATTACCATACTTAAAAAAAATTATCATGAACAGAAATTTTATCTAAGATTTATTAACGAGAGGAACTAATGTATTGGGTCAAGAGCGAAAATATATTTAGAAATTTATATGAAAATAATGGGAAAAAAAGTCGAATAATAACAAAAACAACAGAAACAATAAATGAAAAAAATACAAATTACTAAAATGTGTTTTAGATTAATTATAATTGACCTACATCTATTATTTTTTTTTAAAAATAGTTTTACTAGTTTTGGTATGCTGTGTATGTAGTATTTAAATGGGTAGTTTTGTTCTACATTTTTTCCTACTATTAACTTGATAATCAAAAATATTTGTTAAGCCAGGTTTCACTTCGGCATTTTCTAAAACTTCACCTTGAGATGCTCCTCCGAAAGTCTAAAAGACTAGATGAAAGGTGATCATTCACAATTGGAGAAGAACAGTCGCCACAATAGAAAGCCGACAGGCAGAATGGCATCAGTAAATATTAAGGGCCGTAGGATCATACCTGATTGCTATTCAGGGACCAGCTGTTCTTTTTCGGAAATTTCTAAACTCATTGAGTTCTGTTTGTTGATACTGGAGTGGTAGCTATATTTTCACAGGTGCTGCCAGGTAGGTGGTCAGTTTATGTACCTTTCGGAAGCCTCTTGTCCGTTCGACCATGGTTTCTTGACGTGTCTATTGTCGTGGACAACACCGAGATCTGTTTGCCGACCCATTAGGAATGTAGTAAGCAACCAGGACCCGGCAAGAGAACTAAGTGCTATTGAAAGGCAACTTCAGAGGAATGTAGAGAAATATTTTTCGAAAGATTTCATCTTTCCCAAACAAGATCACTTCTTAATATGGGTATGATGATATGTTAAATGGTAAATGTTCAACCATCTTAAATGTTATAAGTATAGGATTGTGAGCAGCCCTATTTAAAGTCATGTAAAATGCATAAGAGCTTCTTGCTGATTTTCTGAGCAACTTGTTTCATAACCTTTCCTTCCAAAACTTAATGTTATCGTTTACTTTTAAGATTTGATTGAAGTAATTTATTACAACATGCTTAAACTAAGTGAAAAGTGGAAGTTGAGTAAAAGTTTGACTACTGAGTGTCTTGTTGATCTTGTGAGGAAGAGAATCAAGACGAGCAAGTAAACTAACACAACAAACAAACTTATGACGAGCTCAGCTGGTTTGTATCGTGACGTCATTTTCCATTTAACAGACCTAGTAACAGACTCTCAACCATGTTAAATGTTATATCGTTTTAACATGGTAAAAGAAGGAAATATTTCCCCATTTAATATGAGTTTTCTAAAATAAATAATTTAATTTCTTTCCATTTTAGTCTCAAAACCTTTTATTTTTCTTATAAGTCCGACGTTTCGCCCAATCCGGCCATTCTCAGGAACAATCTACTTAATACAATGCTGGAATTATATAATTTAAAAACTCTTAACTCCATGCAGGCTATTCTGCCCAGGTCAAAACAACAATTTCTAATTACTCAATATTCACATAAAACCAAAATTAAATTTTGGTTTCAATCATTTGAATGAATCATCATAAATCATTTATCACAGTCACTATTATGAAGGTTTTTATTATTTCAACCATGGAATAGTGACTGTGATAAATAATTTTAATTTTGTTTTTAAATGAATATTGACTAATTAGAAATTGTTGTTTTGACCTGGGCAGAATAGCCTGCATGGAGTTAGAGTTTTAAAATTATATAATTCCAAAATTTTATTAAGTAGATTGTCCCTGAGGATGGTCGGATTGGCCGAAACGTCGGACTTACGAGAAAAATAAAAGGTTTTCAGACTAAAATGGATAGAAATTAAATTATTTATTTTTAAAAAATTTCAAGAAAGTGTTAAGATTATAAATTAAATGAGTTTTCTATTTAACACGCGTTAATATGTTACACTAAAGACCATGAATACCCCTAGTAAGAAGTAACAATATTAAAACACTTTGTTGTTAATATATCCATTTGTATGATTATTTTTCAAAGCATAACTAAAATTACCGGTCTGTATCTTATTCTTAATGACATCATGCTGGAAAAATTAGAGCGAATTTCGAGTGGCCCCGTTTGCCAAAAATCTATCAAGGCCTCGTCAGACACTGAACACGCCTCACCTTACATCCGGAATACCCGAGGGCTGATTCAAAAGGCCTTACTAAATATTTATGAAAGGATCTCGAAATACAGGCAGGTATTATGTCATCGTCCGATCACGTCTATGATTTAAATAATTTTATCACCTGCAGAAATTGTATTTAATTTTGATCGATCGTATCTGCCAAATAACAAAATGTAATCTGGAAATATAACGATTAATGAGAGTGATATTAAGTTAAAGAATTTTAGGAAGGTTCATTAATAATGAATGAGTGCTATTGGTAAGTAGATAAATCATACAAGAATAGTGCATTTACGATTTACTAGTCTGGAAGGTAGGGTCTTAATGGATAAGGGTATTGTAAACGTGGGGTTGACTTACAATATTGTCAAGGCAATACTTGTTGAGGATCTTGGATTAATTTCAAATCTTACAAGAATTAAATTATAGCTAAAATATCTTGTACTAATTGCCTAAAAGTTTGTGATTTTAAAGTTCGTTTACTTTTTATGCTTTCGAATATCAATAAATACTAACTATTTCACAAAAGACCTACCTTTAACATTTATCATTCATAGTTTAAGTATTAAAGCCTCATTAAATAATTAATAGTTATAACATAACGAAGAAATATTATTTCTCCTGTTCCTTATATAGTGAGCAACATTCAATATAGTAAGGATTCTTATGTACTTTGATTGAAATATTACGTTGTTTATATAATCTTATCGTGTATTCCATTTCATGTTTTCTTATTATTCAAGTATCATAAAAATAAACCAGAAAACGAAGAGATATAATGCCAGGTGGGGTGAGAATAGACCATCACAGAATTCAGCAAGTCAGTGCTCTTAAGTGTTAAAGCTATTAGTTTTCCCTGTTAATAGACTGGTAGTAGATATCGATACATATCAACAATCTTTAACAAGCTTCTCAGACATAATTATTGTAATTATATTATTATATAATTACAATTATATTATAATATATATGATTTAAATATTATTTAACAAATGACTTTTTATTACTGAATATTATTTAACAAGTGACAGTTTATTACTAAATATTTTAAACATTGTTTAACAAGTGACTGTTGGGCGTTGGGTTTCTTGGTATGAAGTGTTAGTTTTAAGATATCTAATTAAGTTTTATTCACCTACTACCTGTATATCATTTTTGTTGTTATGTTATGAAATTATAAAATAAGTTAGCTTGATGTAGTAAGATTGTGCAACTCTTTTTTTATGCTTTTTTCTGAGAAATTATTGATACAATCCTCACTATGTATTCAAATATATAGAATTATTGTTAAAGTTAAAGAAACTTCAACGTTCTGTATCAATATTTTTTAATAAAGTAACATACATAGTAGAACTTTCATCAATGAAATGTTGCTGGTCCCTCTGATTATAGACTATATACATAGACCATTTATAGTTGTTTTAGATATGAGTATAAGATGTATAAGGTGACTATAAGAATGGTAAGTAGTATAATGAAAAAATAAAATTTTAGGTTAGATTATTATACAGCTATGAACTTTTTTTAAGAACGCACAAAATTACTTTTAAAAACATGTTCTCCCGAAAAATAGAGAACTAAGAAATTTTTTTTGTAGGTGTTAAATATTCCAAAATTATTTGTTATAATTTTACCTATGGTTTTGTCGGTATATCATTGACGATGATCATTAAATGTTGAGGTGACCATAGGAACCAAACATATGCCAATGTTTTGGTTTAAACTGGTTACGAATTATATTTACTTTGTTACGAATTATAATTACTCAACGGTTGTGCAAGGAGGTGCTTTGTTTAGAATCATTCAACCGCCAGAGTTTAGGCAACTAAAGGTAAACCAGTTAAACAGAAAATAAGTATCTGCCACAGCCGGATTCAAACCCAAGGTTAGTTTGTAGTACAGTGCCTTACCAATGAGCTACCTACTCCCACTTTTTTCAAATGTGTTTATTTCAAAAATATACAAAAAATTGGTTCATACAACAATTTAAAAAAACAAATAGACAATGGAAAAACATCATTCAGTCGAAGTCTGTGTGGAATTTTAAATACAAATATATAAATAACGAAACTTTTTAAGAAATACGTTATATATCTTAATAACAATGAATTTAACTAGTCAATAATTCAAAATAACAATATTGTATTTATGTTTAAAAAAACAAAGCAGTTGTAAAAAATATGGTATAGCATGAATTCCTCAAATATTAACGGTGGGAAGGGGGAGGGTGTCGCTTGTCGTAAATATTTGCTGAGAGCTCTCCAATTAGATTTCTTTTAATAAAATAAATAATTGTTCAGGAGTTAAGGTAAAAGCAGGTCCGCTGCACAAAATATTGTATTCTAATTTCACAATACTTGAAAAAGGTTCCAAGGATGTGAAAGGTATCTTACTTTTCATCGGTGTTACAGACCAGGCTGTAATGGAAAAAGGAGTTATCCATACTGTCATGTTTCCACGGTTTCACATTTAAATTGAGCAATTCTGACCTACACCGGAAAAACGACTACATCGATACCCAATCAAAATCATCATTTCAAGATTGCTTTGTTTTTCAGATTCCTTTACGCTATTACTTGTTATGGATAGTTAGAAATAGTATTTAAATCAGGTTTTAAAACAGAAGCTGATTAGTTATAATGCCTAAGGGAATCAATAAATATAATTTATCCAACTTTGAAAACACAGGCCCATGTAATGATTATATTCTACTAAATACACAAATGAATGTAGAATATAGTCATTAAGAGTGATAAGTAGAGCTAAACTAAGGGAGTCGGTTTGAAGGGGCAGATGACAAGCTGTGATTAGAGGGGTGGGATGGGGTGGGTGTGTAGTGTATTCATGGGACCAGCCACCCCGCCCGATATTGGCCACTTGTAGTGTGTCAGCTGTCTCTTAATATCTTAGCTTTGTATCCGCTATGGTTTGTTCGTCAGCTCTTTTCATCTTGCATATATAGGACTAATAATTCATTAGTTTTTGTAACAGGCTAATATGGTCAAAGAGTGCAATGCCGTAATTTTTTTTTTAGATTTAATCAAACCTGTCGGTTAAAATATCAATTTATGAATATTAGGCCGATCATGATTCTTCATCAGGGCTAAAAACCAAAAGAGATAACAACCATCATGCAGAGAAACATAAAAATTAAAAGAAAATAATAATAAACATATTAGGAAATATACATGACAATGAATTGAGTTTTCTTTAAAAATGTATTTGTTTGTTTATTATTTAGTTTAATTTGTATGTGTAGTCTGAATGATGGTTGTTATTTATTTTTGTTTTTAGCCCCGATGAAGATCTGAAATTCAGGTCGAAACCTGAGCAAAATAAATAGTTTTTTTTATTTGCTGATTTACCATCTTCTCAACATATTAATATCAACGGCCAACTATCAAAATCTTGTCCAAAATAATGATTTTTCCATAATTTATTACTCATATTATTCTACATCTGTAAAAAACACATATTCTATTTTTCACCTAAGATAAATTAATAAAATAAATAAAATTTTGAACTAAAATATAAATTAAAAAATAATTAATTTCAAATAATATTAGTTACTTCAAATAAAAATTCAAGCTTAAAAGAAATTCATAAATGTTTTGAGCTACATAAAACACTTGAATATCTGTTTACATAAAAATCAGAAAATAATTGCAACATAGCCCGAACATTTCACATTTCACATTTTTTAAGCTTTTTAAATTTTAGTTAAATCATAACTATCTTTCATGGCTCACAGGAAACTTAATATATCAACTAATAATTTGTATGAAGTCATAAGGACGTTAAAATATATCACATTGCTATGTCAAATTTGTACAGACTCAGCTAAGTCATAAAACAACTGGCTCGACATAAACAACTCAATAATAAATCCAGAAGGTTAACATAAACTAGGTCATAATTTTAATTTGAGATATAAGGACAATCAAGATATGATTGTTTAAATACATTCAAGTGGATTTTTATTGCCTTTAAATCTTCAAAATGTATACATTATTTTATAACACCAGGAAGAGAGACATGTCTTTCCAACACAACTGAAATAATAGAGTTTGGTCGAAATATGAAGGAGTAATAATGTTTATAGTTGGAAAATGTGCAAAAAAAATCACTCTTTGGCAAGTGAGATTAATTTCTCACGAATTTTTTTGGAGTGCTGAATTCCAATATAATGTTAATTTTGTGTATTATTTACTTTTTTTTTTTACTCTTATTTACAGTAATTATTTACTTTAAAATCTGTGCCCTAATCTTAAAACATGAAAAATCAGTGACGACCTCTTATGATTTTTTTTTTTAATTAATACTGAGTTACTAGAATGATTGCCGGATATATGATGTTTCTTTAGCGGTAAAAACTTAGTTGTATAATTATATTCGGCATGGACGATTGGTCCCCGAATAGAACAAATAAGCAGGATTCTACTGTACTTATGGACTCACATAATATTTATATTTACTTGAATAAACATTTTTATAACACTTAGCTCATTTTTTTAAAATAGAAAAGAATTGAAAGATTTTGTTCGTAGATACTAAATCTGTAAGAAATTTTCCTATCGTTCATTTTGTGTATAAATTATTTTGTCTTACAGAAAGTGGTTTACGAGGCGTAACAAAAAACTGAAAAATAAGCATTTTTAATGAACTATGGGCACCAGGTAGCAAAATATATATATACATATAAATTATTTAATTGTGTAATTGTCCTTTACGAACCTCTGTTGATAGGACGAGCAACTTGACCTATAAATTTTGTTATTTTTGAGAAATAGTATTTAAAACAGAAAAAATGGATTCAAATTAAGTGAAAGTGTACTTAATTGGAAGTAAGAGGTTTTTTATGATATGTCATGATAGAATACTTGATAATTGTAAACAAGAAGTGATGGCACAATCATTTCCATATCAAATATGATCAGATTTTGGCAAAAATAAAAAAATACTACTTCCAAAAACTTAAATATCAAGTTGAAATGTGAATTTATCCCACTGAAGTTTATGCGAATGTGTTGATAAATACACATTTACTATAATTCTATTAGTAAATAAAGAGCATAAATAAATTCTAAAAGTCATTTAGGTTATATTTTATTTTTATATAAATGCTGATTGGACCCCAAAAAAATTATTTTCTTAGACAAACAACAGTGTTTCAACAAACCGCCTTCCTGTTTAATATGCGCTATAGCCACAGTATAAAAGAAACAATGGCCACTTCTTTTTTTTTTTATCTCCTTTTCAATTTCCCGACCCATGAAAGATTCACTGAAGCCGTGAAAGATGGCGCCGAATACCCAGGAAGAAGGGGAGTGTTAAATATTCAGGGCGATCTTTACCATCGGCCACGGCTGGCTTGATTCAATTCCGGGACCATGTATCATTCAGGAGGCAGGGGTTTAAATCATTCACTATTTGGATGCTGCATTCGAAATTCGATTCCATAGCTCTACACAAACGTATGAGGAAAGCATATATTGATCTATAGAGAAATCAGTAAAGCACATTAATAACAATTATCGATAGTTAATTGATAATTATTTTACTTATGAAGTGCATATTTATTTTTGTTTTTAGCCCCGATGAAGATCTGAAATACAGGTCGAAATGTGGATACGAATAGTTTTTTTTATTCGCTGATCGCCATCTCCTAACATCTTCGACTAACTATCAACACCTTGTTAAAAATAATGATTTTTCCATAATTTATTATTCATATTATTCTACATCTGTAAAAAATACATATGCTATTTTTCACCCAATAGCACCTAATAATAGTTAATAACATTAAACTTTCTTAGTAATACTTGGTGGAAGAGAGTCTTTACTCGCACTTAGTTGCATTGAAGGTGAAAAAACAGTATACAGGCCCATAACTAGAAAGATGGTTTCAAGCATTGCAGTAACAGTCGTGGCCACTGTCATAATCCAAACTATGTAATAATTACCATCATGGCAGCATTTACTCTCGTACTATCGAAATAGGTATAGATATGGCATGATAGTTGATAATATATGCTGTGACAGAAAAGTTAACATCACGAAGGTCGTTTACACCGTGATTTTTATCATAAATAGAATTTCATCAAAAGACAGCAGCAACGTTTTAGTATCTCCACGCCGGATAATGTTAAATTAAATAATTAGGTTCATTCTATTGAACCTAATAACAACGTTTTGTTACTTTTCAGCCTGCTTATAATCTTGGAATAAAGTGTACAACACTAAAAAATAATGTATTATTAGCTACAAAATGGTGTATAAGGATTAAATTTTCACTTAAAAGATTTATTCCTAACATAACTTTAAAGTGCATATAGTGCTTCTGATTCTAAAAATAATTGTATAGATTTTGTTTTTTTACTAGACGAGGAAAATGTACTTAATACCTATCTCTCTATATACCTAAATGAAACATATTTTCCAGTTTCCTTGAATTTATAGTTAAAGTTTCCCATCGACAAATTTACAACTTTTTTTTTCATTTATGTGTAGAGTACATCTTTCATTTGTATAGCTTACTTAATGAACCCTATAATTTTCGTGTCGAGTGTAATTCTTGCTCAGAAATTGTTCCTATCTGCAATTTGGCTAGTCAAAGTTTTCATTCTAAACAATAGTAAGTTAGACTTTCCTATATAAAGGTGCGAATATGTGTGTGATATATTTATTTTATTTTTACTTAAACTTACTTTTTGAATCTTGTGTATAAATTATTCTGCATATATTATATCATTTTGTTCATTTTTATTATATTGTTCCATATTGTAATTTTTTTTCTTCTTTTTAAACTGTATAAATAGCATGAATGACTAATTAGAACACTAACACTTGTTAGAGATTAATATTGTTAATCTCTATTCCAGCCAGAGAGTGTTGCATTGGAGTTTTACTGTTTAGATAAAAATAAATTAACCAAATTAATGATACCCCTCCTTAGAGTTAACAAAAAACAAAAAATTAATTTTAATAAATCTCAATAGTACAATTAATAAACTTTATAATGATTAGATAAGTGAGAAAACAAAAATTCATCAGCAACATTTAACTCAAATAATCCAAATATATTGGAGTAAAATATCAAATAAATTGAACCGAATTAACTCATACCACGCTTGAAAAAATATATTATCCTTTCAGTTCATAAAAGAGCTAACAACTATTTCAGAAAAATACTTTTAATAAAATTTCTCGGTGTAAAATCCTAACGTTTTTCTTTTGTAAAAGTATTACTGAAATAAGAAATATTACAGTTTCATAACATTTACTTTCATAATTTGACCATTATTCAATTTTAAATTGTTATAGAATCAATATTAAAGATAAAAAGACTGATTTTATGTCAACTGAAAGACTCAGATATAAGCAGCAATAAATTCTGTAATATTCGGCTAAATGGGTACAAGTGAATCTCAATATATACACATTCAGTATATAGCCGTTTGATACATAAACAACTCTGACGTATCAAAATCATACTTGCTCCTATTCACAGAATGGTAGATATACAACAACAATGAAATTACAAACTTTCCCTTACTGTATATTTCATACTTCCTCTTTATTTGATCACTATAAAGTATCAGCAAGTATTAAAGGCAAAAACTGTCAAGCCATAAATTTTAATGTAATTTTTTGTACAAAACAGTCCTTTGTTTTTTTATTTCATTAGTTTGTCTGATCCCATGATTCTAATTTATTTACCTACAATATTATGAAACAATAAATAATATATTTAAATAAATAAAATTTTATCCATTTTAGTCTCAAAAAATTTTTATTCTATTTATAGGTCCGACGTTTTGGCTAATTCGGCCATCCTCGGGGACAATCTTAATATAATTTTAGAACTAAATCATTTTTTTTAAAAACGACTTCATACAGGCTATTCTGCCCAGGTCAATCCAACAAATTACCCTAATTAGTCAATACTCACATTAAAATTGAAATTATTTATCATAGTCACCTTCTTTGTTAAACATTTATCATAACATGGTTTTAGTACTCAGTTGGATTAGAAATGAACTCAAGAAAAATGATATCCACATATATATTGTTTGAGTTTTATGTCCGTTATGTAAGTATACTTGTGATAATTTTTTTTTTTTTAATTTTCTAAAACAATTTCTATAGTAGCGTTTATCTTAATACATATATAGATTTTTTCTGAAATCAGTGACTGTCAATTCCTCCACAGAAAAGCCTGAGGTTGGATTTTCAGTGAAGTTGGAGGACAGAGATCTCCATCGCCAGAGCTACCTGGGGCCTGCGTACTCTTCAAGATCAATAAGTCAAGTCCTTCCCCCTCCGAGGGAACGGTGAAACCGACCCGAAGGCCGGTGACAAAATACATATTGAAGATATTAGTTTAAGAATTTATTTCACATCTAAATTATTAATTACGATTGGAAAACAATTGATAAATTACTAGGATTAAATATCGCTCATAAATAATAAAAATAGACAAATACATTTATAAAGCAAGGAGTTATTCATATTTTATTTTGGTTGCATCTGTATTTATTGTCTTTCTTTATATTATATTATCAATAATTTCAATGACAGAAAATGACTAATATCATAAAATTTTAATGAATTTCCTAAGCAATGTATTCGTATCGATAGAGTTAACCCATATCTATCGATATTGCAAGAGAACAATCCATGCTCAGAAATAATTTTATTTAATTGTTTTTATTAATAATATCATCTAATTAGTTAACATGGATACAAATAATATAAAACTTCTTCAAGTATTAAATTTCAGTAAGAATAATATAGATATTGGAAAAAAATCGAATTTTCCTTTTTATCATGGAAAAGGCTGCAGTCAGGTCAAAGAGAAGAAAAACAGAAAGTCAATTGAAACATTAATAGCTTCACAAATCACGATTTTTGGATCGGTTTACGTTAGTTTACTTTTGTTTCACTTTTTTTTTTACATTTATATATATATGTACAGATGGTGTGAAATTCCAGACAGATCTCTACTACCAATGTCTGAATTATATGACATAATTTAATACTACAAAATAAAGAGGAAAAAATAAATAAAATCACGTTTTGAACAATTTGTTGGCTTTCTAGTAAAATCAAATTTTTGTTAGTTAGTTTTTTCCCTATTATTAATAATTAAACCATTCAAATTTATAAATTTTATTTATTTATATAAATAATGATAAATATTATTTATTCACAGAAAAATGCTACGTTTTGGACCTTTAGTTGTGTAAAATCAAATGTCATGTTACCTATCATCATTATCCAATCAAGGACTCTAGTATTTTTTCATATATATTTTTGATCATATATGTTTAATTACAATAAAACCTTCTCAAATAATTCAAACCATAAATTGAGTTCCATGAATTTGAAATTTAAACATTCTGATGTTTAAACTATTATTGTTTGAATCATGAACGAAAATCTAATTATCTGAAAGATAAGATCTGAAGATTGGTTTAATTTTCAATGAAATGAATTATAGTTAATACAATTTGATGATTTTTATGATAATGAAACAAATTATGTATTTAAAAAAAATTTAATCCTTTAAATTGTTCAAAGCTTAGATATTTAGTGTGAATAAACGAAAGAAGGTAGATAGTGTTAACTAATCGACATAAATTTCAATATTTAAACAATTCATATACACCCTTCGGGAAATTGTATTAATATGAATAGTATTATTTATAATTAATTAAGAAGATTATCATTGAAAAAAAATCTTTAGTGTAATTTTAGGACATCTGTCCTTCTACTTTACTATTTACGATTTATCTATGCTATTGGCCACTTGTTTCCTTTTTTCTAAAGAAGAGTTTTTCTAGGAACTAAGAATTGCGCCAATCGATTTCTGATATCCACCAACCCTCATGATAAACGTTTAAAAGCAAAATACTTCTACGGGATTTTGGGAGTTATTTTGCAGAGACATACAGAAATAGTTCGTACAAGGGTATATGATTATTAATTTGTAATATACATAAAAAGTCATTAAGTCAATTTATTTCGTTTTTATATGTACAACCAGACCGAAATCGCAAAGCAAGACTTAGTAGATATATTAGTAGATGTAGGTAAAATACACCAAAAGCGACATTGTTTATTAACTGTGACATAACACAGCCAATATACTTTCTCTTTTTTTATTTATTTTACTTTTTTTATTTATAGCTCAAAGCATGTAAACTCAAAAAAGAAAAACACAATCCAATTCTGTAACAGATGTATGACCATCTGCTTACTGCAACATTTAGGCACGCCTAGTAAAATCGATGGTGTTGAAATCTGAACAATGGTTAGTCAGTAAATGAGATTTACTAACAAGTACTAAACTGAATGACCTCTAGCTATAGTGATCATATGGTCAGGACCATAGTTTCGATACCCAAAATCTCGTGGGAATCTTCCTCAAACGATGTTGATTAAGTCTGATCTAAGTATAATATATGACTATAACCGGAATGGAGTTATGAATACAGTAGAACGAATACATGCGGGATTAGGTTTTCCTAATATTTTCCTTCCATTGTTTGTGATTTTTAATATTTTAAAGAAAGAGAGAGGTACACATGGTCAAAGTTCTAGAGTTGGTATCCCCAAACTGTGCTGCAGTAGAGAGGGATTGGCTTATGATAATGTGAACTCTTCAAATCTTGAAAAATATCACATCCTTGTATAACAGTTGTTCCAAAAAGGGTGCTTCCTTACAAAGTACTGAACCCATGGGTAGTATAGCAGCTTCGGAGTGCACACCTAAACGGTGTCCACTCCGAAGCTGCTTGGACCAAATGTACCCTTCCTGTATGAATATATCTGAAGGAAAGTATATGTTATTTTTGAGTATATATAATCTATAATATCCTAATCCTAGATTAACAAAATGTTATCTATCAGTGGTATTTTGTTAACATACCTCTGTATTTTAAGTTAGTAAGCACAATTGTAATACAAATGCTACTGATCAAGTAGGAAATGAGTAAAAAACATGAAAAATAATATATAGGGAGATGGTCAGGGTTGCGGTCAATAGTGACTATTGACCGCAATCCTGACCATCTCCCTATATATCAATTTTTACGGTCAACTATACATACATATATGAAAAATAATAGTTCAAACTATAATATGGTATGAATATATCCTATTTATAGTTATTACAATATTATAATAATAATATTTATTGTTTATTAACTTGGCAGTAGCTCATTAATCTTATACCAATTATTATTTATATTTTCAAAACCCAAAATGGTATATCAAATGTATTGAATATACAGCATATGTAGTGAAAAAAAAAAGCTGAAGTCTTCATGCTAAGGAGTGCAATTATATAATGTTTTATATGTGCTAAAATTTATAGTTTTATTCATTTAGTTTATGGGAAATTGTACATGTCGAAACGCACAAAATTATATTTAGAATCCACAATTTGCTTTTTTAAAGAGACGTAAATGTGGCTTAACCTTTTCCCATCTGATCATAAATTTAAGGGTTTTTCTCGGTTAAATTATTCCCTGAAAAATAATTCAAACTGAAAAAAATGTGTTTTTTTAATATCTAATTCCTAACTAACTAAATCAACTTTCTAAAATAATTTACACAGATGACTATACAAATTAAAAAAATAGTCTTGAATCAATACTAAATTAATAAATCTCATGTCGTTGAACTTTCATGTATCTGCAAAATTTTTGAGCCAAAAATATTAAAACACATTACGACTAGACTAACTGAAATACACCTCGTAATAAATTAAATATTTAAACAAAAACTCTTACGACACACTTTTACTTTTATAAAATTTCACCACAGGCAAAAACCAGACTCCTTCATATGAGTCAAAACAACTAAATAACAGAGTTTTATCTCGTGGAGAAAAACAATTTATAACTCTTTCAGTTTCAATTGAAGGAGGCGAAACTAATTGACAGGTTTAAGATAATTTATTAAGTTAAGAATAAATTACAACCCCAATCGCAAATTTGTTCCTACGCTCAATTTCCACAGCACTGAGAGGCGATCGATCTTAATAAAGTCCGGGCATGACCAGTCGTTATGTGTATTTATTCCAAGTGAGCCGGGTAACGGCTGTTATAATCAGCCATCTGTTTTTGTTTTACATGAGGAGTAATGTAGGTGTAAGACATTTGTAATGGAGCTGCTCTCTCAGTGGGCGTTAAGAAAGTGCTCTAGTTTATGTTACATTTCTCTCGGAGCTCTGTGTCCGGCATCGCTAACCAGCTATTTTGTGTTGGGTGAGTAAGAGGGGAGGTGAATGAGAGCTCAAAGGATGTGAATTTAATTTAACAAACTTACAATCCAAAATCCTCAATGCTCATTATTTCGTTACTAATAAAACCATCCATAAAGACCTAAATGTTCCTTATGTAACCGATCTAGCCCGAACCCGATATCATTCCTTCCATTATAAACTCCCTAACCACCCAAACCCACTAGTTTCTAACCTTGCTTCCTCTTCCATTCCTGGCAATCCTCCGAGGGCCTAATGTCAATTCTCAAACCAAATCTTAACCAGCAATCTTTCCGTCGTAATTATTATATACTTGGTATGAGTCTTATTCCCTGCGAATAGTACAATATACCGATACATTAAAATCATGGAATATATATCTGCATGATTTTAAAAATTAATTTCTATCATACTTAACAACGAAACACATTTCTGGTGGTTCTAAAACTTAATTTAGAACTTAAATTAAAATTTAATTTAATAAAGTAAGGAATTAGGTTTTTTCTTTCGATTCTTCACCTGCGAATCCTTAAATGAAGATCCTTGTGAAAAAGTTACGAAACAGATTAAAGACCATTACATTATGAAGAAGATGGTCGGAAGTGAGGTCAAAAAGGACTAAAAAATAGCAACTATTTATTAGGTGAAATTTCGAACTTTTCAGGGGCCCAAAAAGATACAAAACAAATAGTGATATTTAAATCGGTTTAATATGGAAACAATCGATTTAGTCACAAATTGGTCTATTTAAATGTCTATGTTTATTCTTATACTAATATCTATAATATAATTGATATATCTAAATATCGTTATTCGAGTAAATATTGTAATATTTTCTAATAAATTAAATATTTATGGTTTCTTGCGTTAACATGTTTCTTAATGTTTTTTTTTTTAATCTGTTACCTAATAACAGATCGCCACCCAATAGAGCTGGTCACCCCGGAAAGTGCTGACTATTACTTCCGACAGGGAAGGCCCAAGCCGGAAAGGAAACAGAAAGATGGAGAGAAAGAAGAAGAGAAAATTGATAGAAGTTAATATTTTGTCAACTATTATATATATATTTTTTTCTCACTATCTTCTTTAAATGCTTATATTATATTTTGTAATGATTTTAATTTAATTGCATAAATAAAAGGCTATTTCATTTCATTTCACCTAATAACAAAACTTCCAGTATTATGACAGATATTGGTAGATCAATTTTCTTTTCTACTCTTTTTTCTTTGTTTCATAAAAATGACTAAATTTTCATTGAAAATTATTTATATATAACCTATAAATAATATAGAATAAAAATATCTATATTTTACCTATCATCTATTTTATGTAACGATATTTTTCTCTACAGCGGAATATATTGTACTAAACGGATTGAATAAAACAAATGAATTAAAAATAATTTAACAATTATAGGGAAAAAAAGATTAATATTCCCTAAGCTCTTGATTTTGAAACAGAAAAAAACTAATGGAAAAGAGAAGAGAACAGAAAAATCACGATATCTTAGATTTTTATTTAGAAACCACTCTCAACAAAGCTATTTAGCTCCCAAATAAATTTTAGTAGCATTGATTAAAAAACAATTAAGTCTAGTAGTGTAACTTAGTTTTATCAACAGACAAGAAGCCGATGTATTAAATCCAGCCCATGGAACACATATTTACATGATTTTTGTAATTAATTTCTATTATACCTAACAACAAAACACATTTCTGGTGATTTTGATAAAAAGATTCAAAACAACTAAAAATATGTCGACAATGTGAGATAATAAGACTACAATAAAGTAAACTAAAATGAAGTTAAAATTACGTAAATATAAGTGAAACATTATATAAAAATTACCAAAAACAATAAAAATTAGATGTACAACAATAAGCATATATTAAAAAAACAAAAATAAAATGGAGTATTAGATTAAAAATGGACAGGAGACGTAATAAAATGAACAGAAGATGTAATAACACCTATAAATAGAAAACTAGAGATAAGGGAAATATAAAACAAAAATAGTACACAATAGTAGACAGAAAAGAAAGGAAATAAGATAAGAATAGATAAAGGTCAAGAAAAATAAGTAAATAAAATAAAAAAATATCAAAATAATAACTAAATTAAATTCAACTATTGGTGCCTAAGCAAGATTTTTTTTTATATAAACATATGCAACCAGTTGATTTTGTTATTAAATAGCATAGTACAGAACTGTGGAAATCTACCCATTGACCGAACTTACAATAACAAGTAATATGAACATGTAATAACATTTCTTGAAGAAAAGATCTCGAGGCCATCTTTTTTCAGACGTCTGGGAGGATTATCAGGTAATGAAGAAACAAGTGGGTCTGGGTTGTTAGGAAGTTCATTATTGAAGAATTGGTATCTGGTCCTGGCCAATTCGGCAACATATGATGGTACATTGAGGTCCTAATTCATGACATGATTTGTGACTAAGTAAGGAGCATTAAGTAATTAACGAAGGATTTTGGATTTTATGGATTGAGAATAAGAGAAGAATTCGATGGCTTAGTAGAGCCATAAAGCCCAACTCCGTAAGTTCAGATGGACCTTATAAATGTGTCTTTTGTTGGTACATTTTCTAGTAAGTGCTGTAATAAGCGGATTAATTTATTCCATTGCCACTTTTTCACTAGGATCTACCGTTTAGGATTTATATGCGAAACCGAAAGAGTGATCAAAATTTCTAGTTCGTTAATTTATTAATGTAATTAGCTCCTTATATTTTATAACCACCAGAAATAGGATTCCACGGTGTTTGGATTGATATATAGTACTATTCAACAGTTTTAGCAGAATTTGTAATAAAAAAAAATCTTTTTTTGTTTTACGCTACGATGCTCCATTTATTAATGGTTTATCGTTATTTATTTAAAGGCGAAAAAAAACCTACTTCATTAAATTAATTATGCACAGTAATGCCTCTACAAATAACTTATTAGTTATATGACTACCCTTAAATAAAAGAACTATGCTAAAGGTTCTTAAGGTTTGGAAACCAGAAATATGAAAATCACTTAAATATTCAAATATCCATCTTATGCAATAAGTTTTACTTCATTATCAGAAAGCTGTACCAGATTTCTGGACTTTTCATAACCAGCTGCGCCCTTAACAATGAAGAAAATATAGTTTACAACCTTAATACCATAAATTCGAGTTTTAAACTGAATCTTTCAGAACGATTTTAAGCCTTTGGTTCACTCACTATCTCCCTTCACCCATCCATATAATCCTCTTTGTAGATTAAAACGGAACTGGTCTAGAAATCTTTTGTCAAATTTTAACAAGGGAGTCCAGGTATTGGCCTTTTCCATTTCACTAGAATTCACTATTCCATTTGTTTTTCAAAACTTAATTCAAAGTCTACATCCTGAGATATTTCTCATTTCATTCTGACAGTTAATAATAATATTTTATCATATTCAGAAACAAATTAATAAAAATTTATATTGAATATACAATAAAATTTCGAACAATGAAACCGAAGAAATTGACCAGCTAGATCGACTAACTACCTCTATGTGTGCAGGAACCAGTTGTAAGTACATGAGATTTAATTATAAAAAAATAATATGAGAAAAAGATGGTTCCGGGATCTCTCAGTAAAGAATTCAAAGAATTAAAAACTTATTTATTAGTGTCAACGTTTCGCCCAGTATTTCACAAGTTTTAGAACCTGACAATTCGGAAGCTGCAATTTAGCTAGAGATATAGGATGGGTGTAATTTTTCAGTTTAGTTCATGCCCCTTCGAATGCTGTAAAAACTCTACATGTTAGGAAAAGACAACATTTCTCAAAACTTAATTTAAATATACGGGAAGAAATTACATATTTTATTCCTTGAATAATTTTTTTTTTTATTAAGGTGTTGAGGTGACAAAAAAAACTTCCTTTGGAATACTATCAACATTCTATATTTGTTTGTACAACTTTTCGGTTTTCCCCATCATCAAGTTCTAATATTCGAACTATTTAATGTTAAAATATAATTTCTTATAATTAGTAATTATAATATAAACACAATTTTATAATTATAATTTCTTGTATAATTCCAGCACAATATAGTTAGAATATTAGCAACGTTGTACAGACAAATATAGAATATTGATAATATTCTAAAGGAAGATTATTTTTCAACTCAACATCTTTATAAAAAATAAATAAAATAAAAAAATTCCCAGGAAATAAAATCCAGAATAAATTTCCTTAAATTTATTCCTTGAACAGGTGGTATTTTTGTAAAACACAGTTAAAAATATAAATGGGAGATATGTGGTTCAAAAGTGTGTTGAATTAGCATAGAGTGGCCATTTTTAAAATTACTTTACCATACCTTGATCATTATTCTTGTTGTTCTAGAAGACCCTACCTCGAAAGAGGACAAAGCTGAGGGACAGATGAAGGGCAGAGACTATCGAGTCGTGGATCAGGGCTGATTGAGACGTAGTCAGTCAGTCGTGAGCCTTCTGGGGCGGATCCATTAGCCCAGCTCTCAGCCTCACTATTCCCCGGTCACGGAGAGATAGCTCGTCGCCGATGGTTAATGAGCCTCTCTGTCCCGGCGATAAACCCCCAAGTCGGAGGTAATCATTTTCGAAAAAATATATCTAATGTAAATCCCACTCTGCTCATAATGAGCTGGAAAGGAAAAAAAAAAATAAGGGTTGTCGCACCAATATTTCACTGTCGCCGAAGAATTACAAACAAACAAAAAATTCCGAAAGCTTTAAAATATCACCTATCCTTCTAATTTATTTCGCGTCGCTTTTTCGATTTTGCCAACGCTCGTTAAAGAGGGACTGGCTACGGTTTCTCGATAGAAATCATAAATATTAAATTGAGCAAGTGAATACGATTTCATAAAATTAAAAAGAGCTATATATATTCATATCCTGGTTTATATTAAAATAAATGGTCACCATTTATCTAAAAAGTTACCAAATACATGTATATGCAATGCTCATTAATTTATAAATTCTTCTTTAATTAAATTGCTGATTATAATCAGCAATTTAATTATGGTGATAATTAAATTGCTGATTATAATCAGCGTGGAAGGATATCAGTTTTCAATCCTGACTCTTAATAATAAGATACCAAGAAAAGATGTTCATATATTTCCTCTAATTAACTGAAACCAAACAGTAGAGTTATATACAATGCGGATTATCCTCTAAATCCCTTAGAAATTATATTTCGCATATTCCACAAAATTACAGTAAGCACAGTAAAAGACGCGAAAAAATTACAATATAAAAAATTAATTGTAAAACTATTAGAACATAAAATAAAGTTAGCAAACCACACGGATAATCATAAAACAAAACAATGAAGTAAAGATTAAAATTAAATTTATAGTTTAAGTAGCGTAAACTTTATAAACCATTGTTGTTATATTGTAATACAAAATAAAAGTTTCAGAATTAAAAAAAAAAATAAACTAATTTTCCTTAAAATAATTATCCAGTATTGTTGTATATAAATTCCAGATCAGTCACAATATTTATTCTTGTATTTATGAATATGTAGTCAGTGAGATTAAGCGTTATTGCAGTGTTTAGAGCAGTGTAAAGAATTTATTATATTTAAATTCACATAGTAATAAATCACATATTTATGTGAGTATTTATATTTTTGTACATTACTTTAGTAAATGTCTTTAATAACTTAATTTTTTATTCACTGAACAAACAATCTCTTTTCCAGAATGTCGCGCTATCACGAAATTCGTCTTCCCCACATTATTTCCGATATCCTAGTACGAACCTTATTTGATAAACATATCGGATGCAACTGTTGTACCAAATTATATTTAATTAAAAATTAATTTGTTTTCGTATTAGAAAATAGTGATTTTATTATTATTAACATAATAGTGATTTTTACAGTGGAAATACCCAATCTTTCTATTATCACGTTTTCCTGATAGTTGATGAAGTAGGAACAGTCCGACAAGTCGACGCATTAGACATAGAAATTTAAGTACTACCGCTAAAAAATTAAAAACATTATATAATTTAAAATTGTTGGGATCCCTGTATTTACTAAAACATTTACAATTTGTTTAATAGTCTTTTTATTTTTAGTAAGGTAGCCTAGTTTTAGAAAGACCAAATATACCCCTCATAAATAAATTATTCAAAAATAATTCATTATTGATCCAGAAAACAATTATAAATTCTGTTTATTATCTTAATTCAAATCACTTGAAAGATATTTAGAACTGACAAAAATAAAGTTAAAGTTATAACTGAATGCAGACTTTCTTTAATTTTTTTTCAACTTTAGTAGGGCAGAATAATGCTCCCTTGTACTGGTTTGAATCCTTATAAAAACTTTCCTATGGCTTCATACTCTACCTAGCTGTGAGAAACCTTTTAACTGTGCAAACTAGGCAAATCAACGTTACATGCATTGTAAATTATTCATTTGAGGCTACTCTGTTACTATACTATTTTGTTACATTATAGATTAAATTTTATTTAATTCAGTTATTATCTAATCCTTTTTAAAAATATTTTTCTTACCATTTTTAATCAAAATACATTTATTCCTAACACCTTTATATGTTCCCATTATATGTCTAATAGTGACTTTAGATATTTTATACTTCACTGCATCTTTGGGTTGAACCGATATGTGTGCTATGTAATAATAATTTTACAAATTACTTATAAATAAAACATTGTTAGAAATGAAATAAGTTAAAGATAATCAAAAATAAATTGCAATGACAAGAAAAAATATAAGTGTTAAGAAGGAACAAATTATAGTAATAAATTGAATAAATTTTACAATAATGTGCAGCAGCTAACAAATTTGGAGCAGTACGTGATGAGCAAATTTACTTACCATCCTTTTTCTTTTTCTACTCTATTTTTAGTTTCATAATAATTACTATATTTACATTGAAAAATATTTATTTTTAGTGTAGAAATTTGAAAAATAATAAAGGATAAAAATATCAATATAGTCCAAAGATATTGGCCTCTACTGAACTCTATTGCGGAATATATATGTAAACATATAATTTTGATATGAAATATATGTTGATAAAAAAAAAAAATGAATAAAACAAAATTTACCAATTAAAGGAAATAAAAACGATAAATACTATCCAAGCTCTAGAATTTGAAACAGAAAAAACTGATGGAAAAAAAGAAGAGCAGAAAAAACATAATTGTATCACAGAGTTTTATTTAGAAATCATTCACAAAAAAGCTGTTTAACTTCCAAATAAATTATAATGCCGTTGATTCAGGAAAATTAAGAGTCTAGGAGTGTGACTTGGTTTAATCTAGAGACAACGTTTAGTAGAGAATTGTAACTTTGAGGTTCTGATTCAAAAAATATTACAGCAGTTACATAATCCAATCTAGGTAATGAAAGGTCTAAATTAGAGGGAAAAAAAAGTTTGCTTTGACGCTGTTGTTGGTACTTCACTTTGATACCTAATATAAAAGTGTTAGATGTTAAGGAAAAAAACAACAAAATTTTTCCCACATTTGAGTGTGAATCGATATCAATGCAGTGTGCCAAATATGCAATTTATTATTTATTTTTTATAAATCCGGAAGATGTAAAGAGGAAAGGTAAAATTTAATTGGGGTTAGTGCGAACAATTTTAACGGTGATGACACTTGGTTTTGGACATGAGCTACGTCTTTCAGTCTTTCAGAGAAGTTTCCACATGCAATGTTTTAGTATGGTATTTAAAAACACGATGTTAGATTAACATTATTATGTACTTTTGCTTCAAAAAATGCCGTCCTTTGCAGAGGTCAGTAACTTGATTCTGGAAGACTGAAGGGCTTTCCATTTTTTTTCTTTTTTCGAATCCGTGACTTACTATGATTGCCCTGACGAAGGCACGACTCCTTTAGCTCCTCAGATCTGAGGAAGAGATACCGCACCTCTCCCCCCACCCTTCTAGATACCTGAGGGTGGTCCGTCACCGTGACAATATAATGGCTGCTAGGATATCCTCCGGGGATGAAATATACATGCCTCCGAATTATCATATCTTTACCGGTAGATCCCACGATTGATGATCTTGTCTCCCGTTAGAATGTTTTTATAACTGATAATTTTGAGCTACCTGCATAAATAAATCATGAAGCTAAACATCCTTCCTTATACTTTACCAGATTGATTGAGTATTTCACTCCCCCTAACAAAGAGGTGCTCCTAGTTGGTGCTGCAAATCAACAAGAAATATTTAAAGTGTTTCTCGTTTGGAAGGCATGCTACTAACAAGAATTGTAAGACTCAGCAAATCTTTCTATTCCCAGCGAAACCTAAGCTACCTGTTAAGAATACAACTAGTCCTTGGATGGATTTATTTTGAATTAGTCGCCACTTAAATCTTCAAGAATTTATGGGTTCCATCGAAAGCCCGTTGCCAGAAAATTTTCAATGCGAAAGGTAATTTATCTTTGGCCAGGATTAGAGGATAATTCCTTCCATAGCGGTTTATTTAGGGACAGTGAATCCCTTTACAAGGTTTCTTGTGACATAGTTTGGTGAAGGAGAGTTATTCTTCACAGTATGGTACTCGATAACTACAGGATTTCTACTATTATTCATACATTGTACTCTTTTACACCGAGGTACGATGCCATACGAGAAGGGTATATGGACCCTCATAGGGTTATACATAAAGTACTCGGAAGTATGGAGAACAGAGTATATTACTCAAATATTCGGACTGTTGGAGTAACGAGTACTTTATTGAGTACTTCAGTTGATGATTAACAAGTACAAAAAGTAATCAGTAAGCTTTTCCACTTTCAATTTCACGATTTACTTAAAATTATTTTAAAAATTAATCGAGTACTTCATTTTTCTAGAGTGCATGAGCATAATTAAATATCTATTTCCGAATAAAAGAATGGTTTCATGCATCGGATGACCAGGCATAAAAATAAAAATAAGATGAGTTATATACTACTTGCTTATTACATATATATAATACATATAAATATTGTTTGATTATTACATAAACATATATATCTAAATTAATATAAAAAAAACAAAAAAAAAAAAGTTTTCAATGGTTCCATCATGTAAAATGTGACACAGTCATAAAAAAATAACTTTTTTTAGTACGTTCCAGCTGAGTGTGACATGATAGTTGATATAGTACATGTATAACATTGAACCTACGGTTACGTTAAATGAAACATTTATATGCATTGACAGTGTTCTGTCAAATCATATCTTCAGTAATGGCGATTGAATGTAATAAATGTTATCTTGACGACGCGTATTGAATAAATAAACTAAATAATTGCAAGTTTACCGCCATATTGTTTGATAGTTCAAAACATTTTTGGAACCCTTCGCCCATTAATATCAATAGGGCTATTTTATTTCATCCAAACACTAGTTATTACTACACCGTCCTTGATTATCAATTAATATAAAAATAAAAATACACTTTGGTTAAGTTAATGGGAATGAACTTAACTGAAGTGTATTTTTTACTTCCAGATTGAACCAATATTCCACTTATTAGAAATTTAATATAAATACAATACTACAGCAAGACTAATGTATACATACGTTTATCTTATACTGACAATAAGAGAAAAACGTGAACTAGGTGGAAATATATTTTAAATCTACAATCTCAATAAACAAAATAATTTGAAAAGAAATTAATTTCTTACAACCTCTTGGGCACGTAATATGTCAAAATATGTTTTGTATTCCAGAAAAAAAAATTTTATTTTAGAATAAAAATTTCACAAAATTCATAATCTTGTTTATTTTAGAATAAATTATTTTTTTAATATTTATTTATTGCTATTTACAACTGTACATTATAATACATTTAGTAAATGTGATCTCGACTAAATTGGAGTGATACAGGTGTGTAGAGAAACTACCCATTAGGCAGCACTCTAAGAGAATAAAATATAATTTTTTTTTTAATAATTTATTTATTGTTATTTACAACTATATAACATATATACAACAAGTAAATTTGCTTTAGGTGAGATAGTGACATGATACAAACATGTGGAGAATCTACCCATTGATACAACTCCAATAATATTTCTATAGGAGAAGATCCCGAGGCCATCTTCTTCAGACGCCTAGGAGAATTATTAGGTAATGAAGGAAAAGCCAGTGGATTTGGGTGGTTGGGAAGTTTTCCATGGAAGGAATGGTATCTGGTTTTGGCCAAATCGGCAACATATGGGACATTTAGATCCTGATGAATGATTTGATTTGTGACAAAGTTAGGAGCGTTAAGGATTTTACGAAGGATTTTGGACTGTAAGGATTGGATTCGGTAAGAATTCGATGCTTTAGTGGAGCCCTAAAGCTCAACTCCGTATGTCCAGATAGGTCTTATAATAGTCATGTAGATCAGTCTTTTGTAATGGATTGATAATTTAGACCGTTTGTCTAGTAAAGAAAATACAAATTAAAGAAATTATATACCACTAAGCTTGTAATATAAAATAAACCCGTTATGGAACAACAAAAATAAAATATATATTTAATATTTTTTATATTATTAACTAATTCAATTAAGTAACGATCATAAAACTATTCATAGAATCAAGTAGACATTCGAAATCAACAAGAGAATTCAAATCATGAAAAGTAATCGCGTACAGACAATAGGAAACACAGGCAGTTAGAATAATGAAATCTGAAAAAAGAAAGGAAATAGACCCCAGTAGTAATAATGAATAACTGGAAAGCCATTTGTACCATAGTTATTGAAATATAATTTTAATTTCGATATCACAGAGATTGTTCAATAATGTACTTTCAAGGACCAATAACAATACCTTTCAACTCAAAAAATACCTACTGAGGATCTAAGATTTAAAAAAAGGAAGATGGTTAGGGTGCAATAAAATAAAAACTCAAATAGTGATTAAACTCTTTATATTGAGCCAACGTTTCGTTCCACATTGTATGGCTTCGTAAGGGCTAAAAAATATACAAACACTTAAATGATGAAAAAATTAAATTTTTATTTTTCTCATTTGAATTTTACATTTCTGATTTAATTTTTAATTTTTACGTTTCATTGTGAACTTTTTTAATTTTTCATTTACTTTGTTCATTTATGTTTACATCATTTAAGTATTTGTATCTTTTTTATTAATCTTAGATTTGTTAATCTTCTTATTATTATTAAACACGGTCAATCAGCGATCTTCCAGAATAGAAATTAATGTATCCATGAAATGCTTTTTTTACGGGATAGTTTTTCATTATTTTTTTTAAGGTATTTCTCGGTCCTATAGATATACATTTTGTTTATTGCACTAATCGTGAAGTATAAATAAATTTCTGGACTTTAACAAAAAAAAATTTAAATACCACTAGAGCATCCACGCAAAAATTGCTAACCATCAGATATAGCAGCGCAAAGTGAAAGGTGGCATGCCCACGCTTCAAGCCTCATGTTGTTTCTTACTAATAGCTTCAAGAAAAAAGCTTTAATGTCTGAAGGAGAGAAATCTCGGGCAAGTAGAAAATTATTGCGGCCGTTGTTGAGTACAGGACCGAGCCGGCCCAATTATAATTCCGTCGATTAATTGGGGAGCTAAGACTGAGAGATAACTGAAAAAATTGTTTCATAACTGATGTTATATCAAAATGGGTGCAATAAAATTACATGAAAACGCTTAACTTTCCATTCAAAATCAGGTCAGTACGAAGTGAAAACTTTTTACCGAAATGCACACCTATAACATATTAAGGTGTGTGGGTTAAATGTTTGATAAATTATATATATATATTCTTTTTTACATAAGAATACAGTCAGTAAAACAAATTATCAAAATGGATTTAAAATATACTTATAATTTTTTTTTAAATATTTATTTATTACTATTTACAACTGTACATTATAATACATTTAGTAAATCTGATCTCGGTTAAAATAAGGGGTGTAGAGAAACTACCCATCGGTAGCACTCTAAAGACATTTTACATTAGCTGGTCTCGTGGCCATCTACTTTTCAGGCGCCTCGGAGGATTGTCAGGAATGGAAGAGGATGCAAGGTTAGAAACTAGGGGGTTTGAGTGGTTAGGGAGTTTATAATGGAAGGAGTGATATCTAGTTCGGGCTAGATCGGTTACATAGGGAACATTAAGGTCTTTATGTATCTTATCAATTTAAAATTTAAATTGAATCAGTTGACGATTGAATTTTCTACCATTTCTTCCTTGTCAAAACATGTTTTCTTTTTCTTAATTTTTTTTTGTCATAGATGGGTATCTATGACAAAACAATTACTTTGTTATTATTAAAGAGACCCACCTCAGTGTTAACTATATGCCACTCACCTCTTTGTGGCGTATCTCCGACACAGAAGAATCATAGAAAATATGGTGTTTCTCGAAATCTCTTCTAAGTATTGGGCGACAATTGAGAAGAATATAAAAAAAAATTAGTTCATTAAAATCAACAGATAATAATGCATCTGATTTTTATATTATAAATCATCATTAAATAATTTCATTATTCAAAATTATCTTAAACTACCATAAAAACCATTAATTATCATCTATAATTGATATTATAGGCAATACGCATCCTTTATTTTCCCTTAAACTCAAAACAACAACGACCTTAAACACTCATTATTATCATTTTCAGTCCTAGATCGCACAAAGCTAATCACTCTAAACACGGTAGACCCAATTCTGCTTTTAAGCCTCTGGCATTTAGCTATCTAATATTTGGTTGCGTTATAGCTCGTGAAAGTTTGCAAAGACGAATAAGTGGAGCTAAAGAATTTCAAAGGAAATTTTCAGCGTGTCCGCTTCTCGCCCTATCGCTCTTGCTAAATGTCAAGATTAGACCCCCGAGAAATTTCTACCTTTTAAAGGCTAACTCTCTATCTTTCCTAAAATCTAAACCTATAAACTAAGGAAAGTTTATTATATGTATTTTATTTACCAACTACTTTATAAACGAATAAGTGCTGTGCCATAAACTTAGGTTTTAGTTTCCCAATTAATCCAGATAAGCAGTTGAAAGTCTATCCTTTTCTTCAACAATTTATATACTGTCAGGAACGAAACTAAATATTTTTAGGCTCGTTTGTTTAAATTTCACAACTTTTCGATAATTTGTAACGTCTATATTTAATCCCAATATTCATGGTCAAATGTAGCGAAATATGTGTAATCTCACAACATATATTCAAGAAGAAGAAAAACTTTTTTTTTGTTTTTTTTTATACTCAAATAAACAAACTATTTTATTTTATCATTATAGAAAAAAAAAGTGTATTGAACAACTACATAATACTACTTCACTAATTTTATAACTGCAATTCCAAATACTTTCTATGTAATATTTTTTATATAATATAATTGAAGGGGTTATGTTACAAACAGTAAATTGTAAGAAAATAAGGTTCAATTTTTTTGTTGGAGCTCGTTATATGTTGAAGTGTACATAGCCCCGTCTACATCTAGGTATCTCAATTATTAATTGGATTCTGAGGTTAAAGTACGTCACATTAATTAGATAGGCACCTACTCCCTTCATCCATAGTAAAGATCCCAAAAATCAAAAAATGTTATGTGGCCCCTTCATCCACTTACTCCTTCAATTATAAATTTTTATTACATTACTTGGATATTTTTTCCGTAATCAATATTTATTTTATTAGTTTGTAAGCTATATATCATGAATGAAGTAATTGAAATGCTGATAGTGATGTTGTATAGCAGTGGTCGCCAACCGAGGTTCCGTGATACAATTTAAGAAAGGGTTCTTTCACGTCAAATCAACACAGTTTAGATAGAACCTTACCATGTTAAATTTCTTCAATTTTGCAAAGGCTATGTGTAGAAATCATTTTCTAAAAAGACAGCATTTCATACTCAATTTATATCAGATGATGATTAAGGGGTTCTGCCATTTTCCTAGTAGTAACAAAAGGTTTCGCAGAAAAAAAAAGTTAGAAACCACTGCTATACAGTCTTCCTTTTCAAAATGTAAACCTAACCCAAAAAGAATTTTTCAAATCGGAATGATAAATCATGAAAGTGAAGTTTGTTTGAAACTCTTCAGCTTTATACTAGTGTAAATAACAAATATATTACTAATACAATTATTTTACTATTTTAAAGTAATCTTTATTTTTATTGTATAATATTACATTATACAAGCACACGATATTTACAAATATATAAATTAAATGATAATTAAAAATAAATTAGAAGAAAAAATAAATAAATCAATAATAATAATAAATAATAAATAGATTAATAAAGAAATATAAGACAATAGTATACTTTAGTAAAATAACATCTTAAACAGAATAATTCTCTCTTTCAATATTCAGCCCAGGGAACTCCAATCCGAGCTTTTCCCCTCACTTATGAATTTGAATATCCCTGCGCTACTCTCTCAAACGCATCCCCATCATAAAAAGCAACCGTGAGCAAGTTAATAACTCGTTACCTAATTAACTAGACTTATAAACTTTTTTACAATAAGTACAGTATGATAACGACAGTAATATTAAAATACAATGATATTGAACTACTGTATTCATTAAAATTCAAAAATAATAGTTTAAAAGTGAGAGTTAAAAATGTACAGCTATAGCTCACATATAAATTTGGATATGATTTAGATAAATAACAAATTTGACATTGTAAAAGGTGGTAAATTAATTTATTAAACTATAAGTCAAAGTAACTATAGTGGAACACATAGTTACTTATTTGATTAAGAAAGTCTTATAATTTTAATAAAGGCGTTATTATTTTTTTTAATAATAATACGAGCCAACAGTTTATTAACTTTATAAGGGTATAAATAGAAATTCTTATTCATACCTAATCTGCTGAATGAGGTTATGAGCAACACTATGACTACGCGTTCACTCATGCCTTTTAAAGATTCAAACCCGGCATATGGAGAAGGAAGGACCCCGTTCCTAAGGGTGAGTTATGTAGCGAGGCCAATTGGTTAGATAGTCCCTTATCTGTCTTATCGGGGTCTGCTCTGATTGGGTACCGCAGGCAGGGTCTTCTTTCAGGGGTAGTTTGTGCCATCTGATACTGTAGCAAGGTCATAGGCAGGGGATAAATATGATCCTGTTAAAAACTAATCGTAAACTTAAATTAACCGTTCCATGATGTATGAGTGAATCACTGAACAAATTTATATTTGTGAAAATGGACAACCCGTGGTTCAAGGGTAGTAACGGAAATTTACTCAAATAGCCCTTGATAATTGTTTTTTCCTTTTGTTTTATCTTTCGTTTTTTTATTTGCACCTGCAAATGTACATTTACAACCAACAAATGAGATCTTCTATCCAGGCATAGCATGAGCTGGCACGAGGGAGATAGCACCCAGTGGAGCATCCTCCTGACGTTAAGTAAATTATTTTATTACATGAGGAGGTCCCGCATCCAACTCCTCTTCCTCCGAGTTACGTCAGGAATATCATGTGTTGCCAACTGTCGTATAAATTTATTGAAATGTCCATGTAGCGTGCCGTGAAACCGAATGCGTAGGTCGGTGTGAATGGTCTCGTTTGAAACGTAGAGTGGTGAGTTCGTTGCCAGTCTTAAAAATTAAGATTGGAAAGTTTGTATTTTCTGAATCTGTGTCTTATTAGCAGGTCCATAAATCTGGCAGGCGTAAGTCCATATGGGTTTTAGTAAGTAATAGTATATGTTAAGTTTCTGTCTAATAAATTAAGTGTTTCTTTCTAAACACTTAATTTATCAAGTGCTATTTGAGTAAATTTCCGTTACAATAAACACAACAAGAGCATCCATCTTTTCTGACAATGATTGTAAAATAAACAAAATAGCAACTTCAATACACCACCACAATTAAAGTAGATAGGAATTTGTTTATTATCTAATAAAGTATAATCATGCTGGCCCTGACACAATTTTTTAAAGATTATCGTTTAGATTAATCTAGTAGTGATTAAAGTATACTTTAATACTTTCTGAGCAATACTGCGTTATGATTAGCTTAAATGAATAAACTATCTTACCGCTAATATAAGAGTTTTGTTCATCCTTGACAATTACTTATTCAATGAAATTTGAACGGATCAACCAATTTACAATTTTCATGTCTCATATTACTAAATGAGATCCCCTTAATGTTTTTAAACGATTTGAGCTCGAAATCCTGAAGAATTATTAATTCTAATATGCTTAGTTTGTACGTTTCTTGATACATAACAATCATCAGAAGATGGATCAAATTACTCAATCATATCTTATGAATATTTTGAAACTGTTGGAGATCAAAATAGAAAGACAAATTTTGTATTATAAATTAATACTCTGGACGATACGAGGAGAAGATGATTGGGGGATGTGGTCAAAATATAACAAAAATAAGTTAAAGTAACTTATTTAATAATGCCTACGTTTCGGGCCAGAATTTCTAGCCTTCATCAAGGCCAAGAACAGAACGAGATAACAACCAATGAATACAGAAGACAAAAAAAAATATAAACAGAATGACGTAAAGTAAATAATTGTACAGAATGGAATTAATGTACAATTATTTACTTTATGTCATTCTGTTTATTTTTTATTTTCTGTGTTCATTGGTTGATATCTTCTTCTGTTCTTAGCCCTAATGAAGGCTAGAAATTCTGGCCGAAACGTAGGCATTAAATAACTTACTTCAACCTATTTGTGTTATATTTTGCCGCACCACCAATCATCTTCTCCTCGTATAAGTCATCCACGTTCAACTATCTCTCATGATGATTAATACTATGGAACAAGGTCCTGAGTCCTCAGCTTTAAAGCCTTACGCATAAACGTTTTTGAAATATCGCACGGATAAAGCTCAGGTCAAACCTAATTCGAATATATCATTAAAAAGAAGGATTATTATATATCAATTATTATATAGCAAGAGGTATATATTATATAAAAAATAAATAAATAATAATTTCTTGTTAACAATAAAATTATTAATAAAAATTGAGAATTAACAATTATTAAGTTGAAAAATATAATTCTCGTTAGATGGAGGCTTCACAATGGTTTTTTCTATTAATATTTTTATTTGATTTAGCGATCCCTCGGTACTGATGCAATATAACCCCGATGTTTGCCTTCAATATTGTACCGACGTTCGTGACTGTTGTTTCGAAACACGTGAGCTAGTGTCTATTGAAGGATCTCCGTCCTAAAGGTCACTTCGGCTACTCCTAAATGTCATCTGTCGTATTTTTTTTTTTCTGTGTCATAAACCTAAATCGATCAGGACTGTTTTTTAAAGTTTCTTCACAATTCCAGGTGTTATCTACTAATGCAAAGTAGTGAAGGAGCGTTACGTAAGATAAAACAATTATAATAATTTTCTTCACTTGCATTAAGCCAAGAATTATTTCGAAAAAGAAATTTAAAATATACAAAGTTTTGAAATAAATAAATTAAATACTTCATTTCAACAAATCATGATTTATCATTACTACTTATACTTTAATTCACTATTAATTTATCGTTACTTATCTATTAAATATTCACACAATTAAGTTAGTTTTATTATTATGATTCATAAACAGTATCAAAATAGTATCTTTCCTTTCCAAATTATTTATTTGTGTTTTTTTATGTGGAGTAAAATTCCAAAATCATCCTTTTTAAATTTTTCATTTTTTTTCCACTTTATTAATAAGTTTTAGTACTAGACATTAATGATGTAAAAACATTGCCTTAAAAAAAAACAACGGGTATATGACGGAATTTTACTGTTTTCAGAATAAATTATTTTACCTCATGAAAATCTAATAAATAAAAAACTTAGAAATTTGCAAATAGAGTAACCGGTTTGAGAATTCTACTTCTGTTAGATAAATATATATGACATGAAATGTATAGTGTTACTGAAACCTAAAAATTAAACAAAATTCTTTTTAGCTAAACATAAGCCATTTGAATCCATTAAGTCCATCCATTGACAATTACTGATCACTGCACATAATAAAAATATCTTAATAGTATTTAAACTAATTATATCATAATATTCGCTCTGCGTATTATATTTATATAGTTAATTAAATTTATTTATATAGTTAAGTTAATTAACAGTGAAGTAAAGAGGCTAGCGAGCGAGTGATATTCTCTAATAAATATACTCCTTAAATCAAATTATGTCTGAATAATAAAAATTGTACAGATTTCTGGGCAAAATGAATTGATGAATGGCTTTGAATATACCTAATATTATAAATTAAATATCACGATTCTGATTTAATTGGTGGATCAAAGGTCTAGTGTACAAACAGTGAAGAGAAATGATAAATAAACTATATTTATTTTTTTTAATTATATTAAATACTTAATTATCTTACCGTCATCAGTTCTATATATATTTTTTAATATTGTTTGTCTCGGGCAAAGTCCTTGGGGCCTATAGAAAGAAGAATCAATACTTGTACAGCCTCTTAAAAGCTTCCTTCATTCTAGATGAAGTGGCTTGTGGTTAAAATAGGTTAAATAAAAGTTTGATTGAGTGTATGAAGAAAAAAAATTTGTATTATTTATCTGTTATAAAAATATAATTAAATTTGTTATCAATTAATTTGACTTTCATTAATCAAATATTTATGTTAATAGTAAATTACCCTTTAAAAAAAATTTTCAGTATCATAATATGATGTCTATAATTGTTGGATTTATTATCTTATAAAATATTAACCAAAGATATGAGTGGGTGAAAGTGTCATGTTACGAACTTATGAATTTGAGAAAATTGAATGTATATTTAATAAAATTTATTTAATAACGTATATATTTTTTCTATTTAAAAATATAAAACAGAAATTATAGATTTTAAAAACTACCACCATTTAAAAATTAGAAAAATTTAACTAGGTGCTATGTAGAAATGAGTATTTGTTTAAATATGCTTCAAAGTAAAAATCTATATTTTTCCAATCATTACTATATAAGTTACTTGAAATTTAATGCATTTTTTAAAATTTGAATATGTAGAATATCTGATTTTTTAATTTTATTGTAATTTATACTGTAAATAGCATGTAATAGTTATCGTAAATGACTATAAATAGTCATCAAATGACAAGAACTTTTTTATATTTACGGATATATTCACAAACATTTTGAAAATCACTTTATACTTACTTAGTAACATTTTTAATGTATGTAATATTTATTAACTATTAAAACAGTTATATATTACGACCACAATAAGAACTTATGTTTATGATAAATAATTAGAAAAAATTAAAATACATCCCATAATTTATATTTTTGAAAAGGATTAAAGATTCATTTATTGGAACCATAATGACCCGTGCTTACAAACAGTTCAAAAATAGTGATACATTGCGATCATTACGAGTACTTTGGTAATATCTAACAATTATAAAAATGTTTATAGTTAATAGTTAAATAATTATGAAAACCTAAAATATTTCCCATGGTTAAATATAAATTTTTGAAAACGATTAAAAATTGATATGTGTAGAACCGTAAAGATCTTTAGTCCTTTATTTTAACTGCCCCTTCACGCACTACCCGCACTACCTTACTGCAAAGCTGGCCTGGTATACATGCTGCTCCCGTTTCTAACTAATAAAGAAGTAGTTTTAAATTAATTAACAGATTCTAAATTGTAAATTATTCTTATATCAATCTATAATTTAAAAACTAACACAGAAAAGATAATTCGGAGCTGCTATAATAAAAAAAAAATATGCTAATATTGGCATAGATAGAACGGATAATTGAAAACAAATCTAAACCTCCTCCCCCCCCAAAAAAAAATTATTATATAAAAATATATAACTAATAATAAATTTTACATACATATGGCGATAAAGATAAATATGTTCTTGAAACTAATAGATAAGTAACTTACATAAATTAGAGAAGAATTGAATAAATTATTAACATGGATTTAATAGTCAAATCCAGCATCTATTTTATCTTAAGGTAAATTAGGGAAAAATATTATTAAAAAGGTACTGTACTGAAGGAGTTATGAAAATCGTCAGCAACCTTATATTCAATGTAATTTTCCCATGAAAATAAGTTTACAAAAAAAAAACGTGAAAAATATTTTATAGTGTGGTTAATATATAAAACTGTTATGAAGTAAGGTATGAATCTTCTATTTTTATCCTTTCTCGTCCAAAACGAGTAAGAACTCATTGGTTTTCTCAGCTCCAATCTAAAGGTATAAATAATTTTTAGAACTGGAAGACAACGTTGTTCACGACTGTAATAAACATATACAGTTACTGTACCTAACGCCTAAAAGTACTCTATCTCAATACACCATAAAATATTATTCAGAATTTTATTTTTATCATATCCCAACACGGGGGAATTTTCTATTTCGCCTTCATAACAGCTCACTCCTTCCATCGGACTGAACCTAACAAGATAAATGGCCCAGGAGCGGGTGAAACGGAGCTTCACTTCCGATGAAGGACGGCGGCACAATGGTCTCGTTAGACGTAACGGCAGCTGCCATTGGTCGGCCACTACCCCCACCACCCCTCCCATCCGGTGGTGCTTTTACCCTGTATTGTAGCTGCCAGCTCTTCTCCGGCTGTCTATTAGCTCCATTGTCGTCTAACGGATTACAGCTATGCCTAATCTTTTGTTATATAATGTGGGGAAAAAATTAGATTTTAGCATTGGGATGATTGCTTACTTTCTTTACCAATAAAAAAGAATGAAATTCATATTTATTCCCTAAAAACTAGTTTTTTTGTTAATGTACTACCGTCATGGTTACAACCATATATGGTTAATCCCCTTTATCATTTATTTTGGCTTATATTAAAGCCTGTTTATATTTAAGTATTACTTATTCTTGGCGAACCAGAATATTTTGTATGCTTGCGGAAAAATGAATTTATTTCTTAAAATGGTGCTTTTTGTTATGTACAGTCTAAAGAACGATTCTATTTAAGTTGAAATCCTTTTGTGCATGAGTTAATAAAACAGTAAGAGAACAGATTACATAAACGTAAATACACTAATTTTTACTTTTATATATTTTGAGTAGGAATGGAACATTATTTAAAAGAGTGTAGTTATTTGTAAAAAAAACAATCAGACAAAAAAAATGAATAAATATTTGGACTCAAATTATACCTAAAAATACTTATTATACAACAAAAATTATTTAATTTACTAACGAAAGTCCCCAAAACTGATTAAATTTGAATTACCAAAAACTATAATTGTACTGTCACGATAATGAAGACAAAAATAAGATAATTCAAATATAAACGATAGATAATAATTGTGTGACATGTAAGACAAATTATATAAAATAAATATCTAAATATTCTCTATCTATCACATATAATAACACCCACAGTGTTTTTTTTTTTTTTGTGCCTTATTTCTGAATGTTCAAATCAAAATACATTCTATCCACTTTTATATAATTTTTAGCTAATTGGAGAAAACCTATTGTTTACAAACGCAATTACATCTTCATATTTCCTTCATTCTAAAAGGTTTATTTAGAAATACATATCCATAAAATTGACATAAATGTTTATACAAAATGCGTTTTGATACATAAGCGAGAATACTCATTGAATCGAACTAAATGGTCATTTTTAATTTCAGTGGTTCTGTTTTCCAGTTAATTTGCTCTTATCTTCATTCACGATTATTAACTAATGTTTTATGAAAAAAGAACAATCAGACAAATAAATGAACAAAACATTTCGGAGCAAATTACCTCCAAAAAATATTTAAATTAGTTTTCACAAAGGTCTACAAAAATGATGAAGTATAAATTACTAAAAACTGTAATTGTACTATCTCGAAAATGAAGGGAAAAAATAAGGTAATTCAAATATAAACGATAGATAATAATTTTGTCATTTAATTGTTACATTTAAGACTAATTAATTGGAATAGAAAGTATCACGGATTATCGAAAAATGTTTTTTGACCTTAACAAAACTCGGACAAAATTATATTATCCGAACATCATAGCTCTATAACTAAGTGACCAGAAACCATATGATCCAAATCACTTCAAAGTCAGATCATAACACGAAAAAAAGGCAATTAACATGTTGGATGGTTAAAATTGATTTTATCCTTTATTGCAATGTTTCGCAATACCACCCCAGATATGCGAAACTTTTTATAAAAAATATTTATAAAGGCACAAAATATTTATCTTCAATTGATATGCATTAAATCATTACTTGTGACTTGAGGTAAAATTATTTGTACAATCTACTATCAGTAAAGCTTTTAGTTATTGCTGTCTTGGTCGAAGATATTGTTCAGGAATGGGGTCCACTGTTTGGTATAGTGAACAATGAACTTGAGGAAACGATATATAAGAATCTTCACAACTGCGAATAGTTATAAAAAAAAAAAAATCAAAAGAATTAATAGAAAGCATTGATGAATCCCAACCCCACGACTGAGGGAAGCCCTATCGACTCAACGCAGCATTAACTTTATTAGCTGGCTCTTAGCCGAAATCAGAGCGCCTGCGCCGGCTAACGAAGACTGATGTACTTCCCCTCCATCTCCCATTCCGTTATTACATTTATAATTCACCTCTTCACTGGACGCACTAAATGGATTAGTGAGTATCAACTGTCAATTTAGTGCGGTTTAGTGTCAGTCCGATGTCAGCTGTCTTTTTTGAGGAGTCTGTGTTTTAATTTTCCATGACCTAAATACATACATCGATGGTTCTTATAACAAAGTTCAGCCAATTTTTAAAATTCATATTATTTAAAAATCATTTAACAAATAATACGTAACCGAGCCATCAGCTGACGAGTTTAAAGAAAGTTATTTTACTGACAGATACTGCTATGAGATTGGTCTACATGTGGAACAATTTTTATTTCCTCTAATTAAATATTATTTATTTATTAAAGTCATTTACCTATCTGCATTGTAGAACATTATATGTTAATAATTACTTTGAGTTTTTTTTTTTTTTTTTTTACTAACTGTCGTCTAATCATTAATTTATATATATTAAATATATTTAATCCAATATAAATTCTTTACCTTACTATTCCGTTTGTATAAGAATGACAGAACTGTGGTAAAAAAAAAAAACTGTTAAGTGGTATGGTAACAACCAATTTCAATTGGAAGGGCTAAGGAAGTAGGAAACTTTAACTAATAAATCACTTTAGAATAAGAAAATAAAGGCAAATAGAAGTCAAAAATATGAATAAGCAAAACAATTCTGCGTAATTTAGAACCCTCATTCCAGGATATCGGAAACGAAAGCTTGAAATCCATGGAGTGCTATCTTCACCCTTTGGGGTTCAATAGTGACTAACAACTGAAAGGGCCCCCTAACTCCAGTAATCAACCTCTTATAAATATTTTACGTTTTCTTTCTTTTTTTTATTTAAAAGTTTTACTTATGTTTCAAATATTAATTAAAAAATATTTTAACTGGCATCTTGTTTATTTTTATCAATGACCATAAAGTTATTCGGATAATAAATTCTCTAATCTATCAGACTCAAAAAATCTTATATTACAATATAAGATTTATACCATGCAAAAGACAATGTTAATTCAGAACATACTTATTCACAGGTTATTTTCTCTTTTCTGGTCGGAATTTGTGAAAGAAATAAGAGAGAAAGTGATGGCCAAGGTCACGTTAAGGAATTAAAGTTGAAAGAACATTTCAGAATCCAGAAAGTGGTTTGAATTTCACTATTTCTGCAGTTTGAAATTTTCTTTGTCCACAACACTGATTTTTTTTTTCTGTAACATACTTTGAAATATCATGCAGTCTTTTTTAACACAATGAAAATGAAATAAAAATAATTTTTAAAAGCTTTTCATACCCGAATATTGTAAATACATTTTTCCCAAGGGAATATATTTAAAAGTAAATATGTTACTGTGGGATAGCCTTGGCAATGAAAATTACCGTGCTCATGGTCAGTAGAACAAGATTTAAACATTACAATATAAGAAATTTATCTTGTCTATCAATATGAAATATTCCCCGAGACCAAATTATCAACAAAATGACTTTATATTGCTTAAAATAAAACAATTTTATCTGAGCGGGTTTTTGATAATTTTATGATATTTGAGAATTACTCATAGAAGTCATCGGAGTTGTATAAAAGCCCCAACATTTCATTAATCGCCTTCATTTCATACTAATAAGACTAAAAACTTTAATATTTGGGTGTTTTAAATATTTGTTAATTTCAATAAATAATTTTCATAACATTTTACAGAAAACTTATAACTTGAAATTTTGAAAGTTAAAGCAAGTTTTTATTCTTATTATTCCTATTTAACAATTTTCCCTAACCATATAAATAAACCATAAATAAAATATTATATATCATTAGCAAAGTAAATGTGACAAATAAAGAGAGAATCTAATCTAAGAATTATTATGAACATTTTTTCGTTTACAGTTAGACATTGGTTAAGCAATACTACAAATATAGTTGCATATTAATGCCGATATAAATCAATGTAGGATATGCATATACAGCAGAGTCATTCAGTTCATTGTACCCCCTCGCGCAACGATAGCATATCCCACAAGAAGAAACGCCGGGTGGATACGTCTATATGGCCGGCGTATAGATAGAGGAAGCTGACGGACACGAACGGAAGACGTGACTAACCGTGCCGCGTGGCCCCGTATCCTGCCGCGTGCCTCCTCCACTCTAAATCTCTGACTCAGCTAATGGCATCTATTGAAATATGTTTGCCGTCCAGTATATATATTATACAGGCTAGAGTACACCGGAATACCACGCGCCATGTCATAAATAACATTTTATGTCTGGTAAAACTCGCATATTATATGTCGTATGGGACAATAATAGTACCTGCAGCTATTGGGATGTTATGTGTATATTTATATAAATGAATGTTAACACTAAAGAAGATATATCACTTCTGGATCATTAGAAAACCCGAACTTAAAAACCTCGGTAAATTTACCAAATCAAATGCTAACGACGTCTCTTACCTATCACCAACTGCTCGATTCATTTTTTTTTTTAGAGTACAATGCTATGGTATACTAACAACAGCGGTAAGTCCAGACCAAACTAGTTATTGGCAACTATCGACAAAAAGATAACTGTTGCGCAATTCATCGTTACCATGAAATACCAACATGATACTTGTTCACCATACTTTCCCTACAAAGCGTACATCACAATCTGACAAAATTACTGATGGAACAGTTACAGTTGATATAATTTCAAATGGCTATACAGATGCCTGAATCTGTCACGGTGAACTGACAGAAGGGATAGCTATTGTTTCTACGAAAAAAATAATTAAGATTAAATAGCGCAAGGCTCCATGTTTAGTACGAAGGTTAAATTTCAGGAAATAATACGCAGCAGTGTATCTAATTCCGCTCGCCAAAGAATTATCGTATCTTTAGTTCGAAAATACTCGTACATCCTTGTACCCAAGATTATTGAAAAAGCGAAAATTTTTGTATATCGTGTGATTTTAAAGAAATCGGATTAAGTCCTAATTTATGAGCTAAAAGAAATACAAATATTGATATCATATCGCACAATACAACAAATGCTAACACTTGTAAGAAGATGAAAGTAGTATTAAAAAATTATTCTGAATACTAAACAAAAAATAAGCATACATTTAAAAAAAAAAAATGTTATCTCATATGTATTTATGTAAGACAAAAAAATTATATCCGTGCTTAGCCTCAAAAATATAGTAGCCCAGTGTCCCAAGATCATCTGCGTCCCGGACCCCAAAATAAAATGCGTAAACAACCTTAAATAAAAATCCACCCCAGATTATAAAAACAAATCTATCCTTTTTTTATTTATTTTTTTTTTATCCCCTTCCCTTGCCATTTCTGGCATACGCGGTGGGGTAGCAGTGGGGTAGTGCGCTGGGATTTGCACATACGGTGGTATATGCTGCTCCTAAAAATCAACAATTTTTTTTTTAATTCTTTTATAAAATTCCAATAATAATGTTAGAGGTGTTAAAACAAATCTATCCTAGGATCTAAATGATCTATTTACGCCTATGTTCTTAAGTACAACACCTGAGGAAGAACTCCTCAATTCAAAAAGTGTCCAACGTTTAAAATTGTACATTGTCTTGCGTAGGAGATATGTTAATATCATAAAACATGTGCCTCAAACAAAACTTGCAAATCTCGTATGAATATGAGGATAAAATCCGACCATTGTATATAAAACAGATAAATTATCTGTTTATCAAATATATATAGGAAGGGGAGGTTATTGTGATCTTGTAAATTTTGAATCCCAGTTTACAACGGAAAACCCTTTTTTTTTAGCAAGTTTTTCTTTTATGTATGATATAGAATTTCTCCTTCTATACTCTCTGGCATCCAACTAATACCTTAGCAGGTAGTGGACGAAACTTTAAACATAGGGTTAAAATACTTGTTTGTATTATTTATTTTGTTACATTACACACTCTTATATATTTACATACAGTAGTAATAGGAATTAGAGAGCACATTCACACAATATTTACAGAGATATAAATTTAATTGTTTAAAAAAAAAAAGAAAGTAAAATAAAATCTTACAAAATTCACACATTCTGACTGGAGAACCAATCTTGTCTCTCTATTTGTGAAGGAAAAAAACAATGATTCTTGAACATCCCAGAGCTTCTCTCTTGACCGCGTCATTGGTTAAAATATATTCTGTTTGACACTATTGTATTTTCAAACAATTTGTCATTCTTTAAACAAGGAAATTGAATAGTTTTATTGTTTGTTTTGAAAATGATGTATGTCATAATTAATGAAAGCTGGAAAATATAATTATTTAATAATAATATAATTATTATATGACACTCAGTACCAGATGGATCACGTACACATGGGAAAACCCTCAGGATTCATTGAAAGATTTTGTTAGTTTTCCATGCAATTATTTTTACTGATAAGAAAGAAATATTACAAGCGGCTAGAACTTTTCTATTCGACCTCATACCTTTATTGATAACCTTATCGGAGACATCGAAAAGTATTCAAAGACCTTTATACCTCAGCCATTTGTCGCGTTTCACAACGTGCCCTGCGCACTTAAATAATTAAAGTAATTGAGCTAGAAGGAGATTGAGGCTCCGCGACCACCATCTACGCTGGAAGCCATCCATTACCTTATGGCTGGAATCAGATAGGGCTGGAATGGTACGATCCTATCTCTGGAATGGGATGTCGTCATATGATAGATCTTGGACCATTGTGCAAGATGGCCGAGCCTACAGCCTCTGCAGACAATGCTCTAGATCTTTTATGTAATCGGCTACTGTGTGGTCGCCTACGGGTCCTAGCACCATAGCCCACGTCGATTTGAGAACTATATCACCTCAGTAATATATTGTGAGTCAGATATGAATGTAGAACCTCGAAAGGTGAAAGCATGGCCCCTGAAGAACCTTCTATGGTGATCAAGAAAATATACCTCAACTCTCCATTCGGACTACCACAGAGATATTTACCCGTCTGTTCGGTTTTTATTATCATTTTAGGGATCAGTTTGTTACTAAGACCTACAACTTTATACAGGTTCATCTTATTCGTTGCAATGCTATAACCTGAATTATGTTTACCGAGTGTAATTCCTGCATTTCAAGACCATTTGTAGCCAAGGGTGTCATCTTAGAAACTTCGATATTGCAGAACCGGTGGTTTGAATCCAGCCTGGGGAGGTTCACTTTCTGTGGGTTGACGGCCCTACGGAATGAAAACAATTAAACCCTCCCACGATGGTTATAACAGGTTGATTACCGAAACAGATTGATAGAACAGGTTGATTTTCAGAAATGATTGGTTAGGGAATAAAAAAAACAAAAGTTTCCCATACTCAGGGTCTTCAAAAACCTTTGGTTAAATGTTTTTTATTTTTCGTTCCCAATATTTTTGGGATTTAATTCCGAAGGAAACTTCCATAATCCATTTGGTTAAACAATAACCAGATTAGTAAAAGCTAATTTATTTTTTAGGATAGTAACATATTCCCATTGCAGATTCTTAACGCTTAGAGATTTACAAAATGTAATATTTGTTACACCAAAGTTAATTCATAGAAAAATCATAATAGACAGTAAATTATGTTTGTTAAAACTTAGGAAAAACATTTGAAATATAACATTAAAAAAATGAAGAATTTAAACCAACACAAGAAGAATTTAGATTACCAATCAGTTGTTCAAAACTAATTTCTTTTATGATTTAAAGTAGACAGAAATGATAATACAGGTAGTAGCAGATAGTTCAGATGGTATAAACCCCATACTTAAAAAATTGAAAATTTTATTTATCTTTATCAACCTTTCATCGACTCATGAGACGAGAGATCCTTTTAGACCACATCCAGCATCCTTACAGTAGACACTTAAAGTTGTAAGATTCGGAGAAAAATCGTGCGGCTAATCAAAGATAGTGACCACGTTAATATATCGATGTATAACCTTGTAGGTTCTCTACTTACACATAACACATAACCAGGTTAGTGATATACATAAATATAATAATAGATTTAAATTATAATTAGCGAGTAAGTTGGTCGATGTACGGCATGTTTTAATCTTACAAGAGAAGATTATAACTAAAAAAAAAATGTTATCCTATTCGATATATTATTCGTACGAAAAAAAGACTATAAATGAATTGAAGATTCTTAATTTGATATTATTAAAATAAAAATTCTTTGCAATTCTCCAAAAGGATCTAGTAATGTTGATAATGGCCAATGAACCTTGGGGCAAAATAAATAAATCAACTCTAGTCGAACGCATTTAAATTTCATGCCCACGCTGATAAAAGTATTAAGGAATCCCTATAATCCTCTTCGATTGATGATTAAAAATAATTGGACGTATCTTAATTTGGTTCCAGCTGCCTGTCAGTACAAAAGGAATAAGTAAGAAGATTACACAAAAAGCGTTGCATGGTGGGATCCAAAGAGGCAGCGATCGGAACGAAGTAATGAAGAGAGTTAATGTTGTAAAGGGCACGTGGGCAATATCGCGCACGTGCAGGATTAGGGCGTCCCCCAGGGCGGCATAATGAGGTCTACTTCTGTATAACATATATCGTTCTTTGTTGTCTCACCCTCTTTGTCTTCCGACTTGGTATTTTCTTCGGAAGGGAAAGAGAACCTAACTTTTTAGAGAGAAATAGAAAAAGAATGCAATATTTATTGGTATTTGGTGGTTGTGAAAAACTAAGTAAGTCGAATCGTCTAAAATTGAGTTAACTGGGTGTAAACCGTCTTTTAAGTTATCATAAATTGGTTAAATATAGTTGAGGTAAGAGATATTCTACTCAATAGAAAGCAACTGGAGTTATGAATTTAACACAACTAAAAAACGACATCCAGAGGACGTTTCACGCCCTGTTAACTTAATTTTAGACAATTCGATCAGATTAGAAGTTGCACAACTCACATTGTAAGAAATACTTGAAAAGTATGCATATCTTAATTAACAAGAATGTTTAAGGTGTACATTTCTCTATACTTCAGTAATATAACAAAACTTATATTCCAAACGTCCACAGTTGTGACTGACCCACATAAGCCTACCTGTGTTATGTAAGATTTTCAACGGTACGCTACCGCATCGTAGCATACCGTGGTAGCGTACCGTTGAAAATCTTTTTTACCTCGAATAACCCTTTTCACATAGTTTTATACCACCAACGGTATTTAGTATGCCGCTTCGGAACTATTTTTTTGTTTCAAATAGCAAATTTGCCAATGCGATGGTGCAATACAGTTGTGCGAAAATAACTTGAGATTACTTTGGAGAATTAGTTTCTCTATTGAAAAAAATAGTGAATTTATGGAGTCAACACATCATAAATTGTTCCAAATTCGGCTAAGGATATATGAAAATAATGAAAACAACAATTTTGATATTCACTTTATTTTTTTTTTTTTCAATTCGTACATCAAAATTCCTTCTATTTTTTAGTTAAAACATGAAATGAATTATACCATACTCGTCATAATATATCTTAATTCTAAAATAATTTCTGTTAATCTTTTCATATTATTATTTTATATTTTTTTGGGACATGGTTTATGTGTTAATACTAGTATTATATACAGTTCTGCCTTCGACCGAGTGCGTGTCGCACCTACTTGTGTGTACAGCCTCCGGTACGTCCCATTTCTTACCGACATACTTGAGCCATTGGATCGTGCCGCGTACCGGTTTCTGTGTGAACAAAGCTTCAAATTGAATTTTTGATTCAAATTCATATTGATTTTTGATATATGATATATGAGATTCATACTGATCTCTACGTGTTAGTCTTATTCTCGTAAAATGTATCTATTTGTTTGTTTTTGGTAAACTGATCTACTGCTGTGACTATGAATGATGGTCTGATCTCACATTACCGTCTAATATTAAATTTGTTTAGCGGGTCATTGAAGAGGATCTAGGAGGGTGAATTCCGGAGAGCGAGAGAATTTGTTGATCGGGTGATTTAAAAAATTGTGAAAGGGTGAAATTGGAGGAGCAGAAATGAGAAGGAAAAATAGGAATGAATTGAAACATTTGTATTTGTTGTACAGACCGAAATTGAATGTAAAAGGAAACTGTAGGGGAAAAAAAATTGTTTATTGTATCTTATTATTGTATCTCTTTTTTTCTGATTATACCATGTATGTGTAATTTATATATGTCCGATTACGGATTGATAAGTATGCTGTGTGAGATAGGAGGCTGTATGTGTATTTAGGCAGCATAGATAAATAAAGTATTCTCTCTCTCTTCATCGATTTTATAAAATTTTAATTCATAATGAATTCAAATTTTATTCCCCACAAAAGAGGTGATATATCAGAAAGTATAACTACAACTTAGATATTCGGGAAAAACAGAGGCAATACTAGACATTTGAAGTACATATTTATATTATATATAAATTTAATTTATCGTATATTTGCCAATTTGCTGGATTCTAAGACCTAATTGGCTTAAAATTAGGTTACCAAATTGGGAAATGGGAAGATTAAGATTCATAATAACGAATCAGTACCCTTTCTTAGAAAATTATCTTTCACTTCCTTGATCGCCCTTATTGATTGGATATCCGCCAACCACTTGGACATGGCTGTTTGAAACTTAAGAACCCACTGTGTTCAGATAAATAAAATCAATGTTTAATTACATCTTTGAAAATATAATGATATAGGAACTGCAGAATCGCTTATCGCTCGTTGAATTGAGTGATCGAGACAACTCACCTTCATTGTTTAAAGGAACGATAGGTTGAGCCGCTAGCCTGCCAAGGTTGCGAGGATTGGTTGCGCAGCTACCTGAGGATTTCGGCCTCCCATTACCTCCTCAAGGAGAAAACAATCTTGGAATAGTAAACAACTTGGTCCGCTTCTCCTATAATCTACCATGCGACTGTTTGTAGAAGATTTAGCGTAACACAGGCAGTTATTACTTTTCAATTATTCCTGTCATCAAGAGTTAGTTAATAATGATATGTTACTTTGCCAATTAGAGCAATTTTCGGTGGTTAAATTTCCTTACACACGCTACCTGTTAATAGATTTTTAACCTAATTGCTGAACTGGAAAGAAATAATCTGTTGAACAACTACAGTTTCTAAAAATTCTTATCTTCAGGTAAAAAAGAAAAAAAAATTAAACTAAAGTTAGGGCTAAGAAACGAGAAAAGTTAACTTTTAAATTGGTTACCATTACAGTATTTGGTGTTGGATATACATATCGTATACGAGCATGAAATGTATGTTAACGTTATTTTTGTAGCTACTCAGTTATTCAGGAAACTGATTGCGCGCCATTCCAAACCTGATCTACATCATGGAAATCAGGAATCAATTTAATATAAGCCTGTTCGATTTTTCCTATCCTTGGAATCGAAAAAAAAAAAATGTTTACATATTTCATGTGTTTCTCTATAAAAAAGTTTTAGAAAAGAAGATAGTACGATTATCCTAATAGCTTTATGATAAAATATCTGGTTCAGTCAAATTGAAACTCACTGAAAAGTCCAAGGATCATGATTTTGTAATAGAGTTTAGATCCATCTTATTTTTTTTTTAATATTTTATATAATAGATGTATTCCTAAAAATTTATTGATTTGGAGCAACATTTCAAATTCATAATGGCTTTTTAGGACACTAATGGAACCCCCAGAATTTGTTGAAATTAACAAATGAAATGAACACCAAATCAACAAACCCCTGACAATTACACAAACAGTATACAGGTGTCCGAGACACGATTGATATAATTTTTTATAGAGTTTTAAAATGAATGTTGATTGGTCTCAGTTATGGCGAATAATTTTTTTTTTTTGGGGTAGTATAGTTAACTTTGTAACATGTTCCAGTTCTTCTCCAGTGAACCTAATTTTGAAATTAGTGTCCTATTAAGTGTTCTGTTACCGTACACTGCTGTGGAAATAGTTTTTCATAAGAACGTTTAAAATCAGTTCGTACGCGGTCATTAACCGTTGGAATTGATAATTATGAAAAGTTTTGTTATTACTGCATCGTGGTAATTTGGTAATAACCCTTTGAATGTTTATAGTCGGTTTATGTGAGTCTGTTCAGCGTTAACGTAAATTTGTAATGCCTATGTCCAATCTGGTTTTAGTACGTTGATGTAAGTGGTGAATTTTGTTATCTTTTTAAATAGGTGCCAAAAAAATTGTTGAACGAAGTGTTAGTTTCTTTTGGACAATGAATGATTGAGATATAGTTTCAAATTCAGTGACTGGCGTTTTTTGTTAATACTTGAACTCCATGTCATTCTCCGACAACTTTGTCATTATCCTGTGCTTGAGGATAGGGGATTTATGAAGGTAAAAGAGAGGTAACGTTCTATGTCAAAGTGTGAAATAAAGAGTTAATAATCCAATCTGCAATGGGTGGCAATGTTTCTTGCTACCCATGACATGTTTTTGAGACTTGTATTGCATTTAAATGTGTGGTTATATAACTACCAATATATTAACACGAAGTTTCAACATAGACAACCTGTTAATATGTCGGAAATTCATGTGTCATGAATGTATCTTATGCCCAAGTATAGATCACTGAGGCACAGCGTCTTGGAACGGTCTTAGTGAAGGAAATCTAAGTCCTGTTGAAAAATTTGTCGGAAAGAAATATTGTTTGTAAAAGGAGTATTGTAAAATAAAAGGAGCCTTAAAAATTCCTCAAATTTTGAGTTTTAAGAATTGCATCAGGGAAGACTTTGATGGTTTCGAACTACGCTAAAAACTCAACTCTAAGTTTTGGGATAATTTGGATGTTTTCAGCGTTTTTAAAATTTTTTATGGACGCAACTTATTATTGCAATAAGGACTAATATAAATTTCGGATATTTAGGAAATAATAAAAATTTCAGGAGCTAAGGCAATAATGACCCTGAAGTGGTTGGGGGCTTAAAATACTAATAAAAAATCATAATTTTTTGGAATTAAAGGATTAAATCTCGTAGTATGCTAGTTAAGATAGAATCGTTAAGAAACGAGCCTGTTCAACAATAATGAGTGAAGTAGAATACTGCAGGATTTGCGATAATCTAAAAAAAATCAATACTTGGAAGGTGATCTATAAGTCCTAATAATAAAAAATAAAATATACTGGAACTTAAACAAATAAAAAATAATGGAAATTCATCTACAGACAGTTTCAGGAATGGGACAGATTTATAAATTTGAGGAGATGAACGAATTATGTTTGGAGGAAATCAAGAATTTTCAATACGTACTTTCTTAGAAAATAAATATTTAAAAAAAGAGCACAGTTATCAAATAGCATGAAATATATTTTAAAATGACAACTATCTGGTAGAATTCCGGAAGAATAACAATTGAAAGTTTCAAATATTCTTTGTATTTTATGTTTCAAAATTTCGTTCATACTTGTACATATGTATATAAGCAGAAATTGTACCTTTTATTAGTTGTAGTTTAATTGTATATGCTTTTGTTTTTCTTTTTATTTATTATCAGCAATGTTAGTCATCTTATGTTTTATGATATGACATATGGTTTTATTTTATTTTTTCTATTCTTATTTCATATATTCTGTTAATTATTGTTGTTCATTTTCATCTTTTCAAATTCATTATTTCATTATATTTGATGACGTTTTACAATTTCATTTTATTTTATATTGTACTCTAAGGCTCTAAAACCTGATTTTGATGCCTGTATATTATTTTAAGGGATCAATCCCAGAATAAATAAAAAATATTATTATTATAACACATCTCCAGATAAATTAGCGAAGTTTCTGCAGCTAATCCAAAACCTATACTTTTCAGATTTTTAACCCATTAATTAGGAATTAAAACCTATGTAATTCAATAATAAGTAAACATATCTGAGTAAACTTTCACATTTTTCCAAGTTTAGACTAATACACCTATTAAAAAATTTGTTTCAAAACTGTGTTGAGTTGACGTAGAATGACCCGCAAATAGATAAATAAGAATAAAATAAATTAAGTAGAAGTAAAATTTCAGTCCCATGAGTGTAGTATTTGATATTGGGGGGGGGAGGGGAGTAGGGGATCGATTATTGTGATTTTTTTTTTTTTTTACTGTATTTCGTATATTTTAAGAGGAAACTGAGGAATAAAGATGGGAAAACTGTATCATATATGTTATCTGTTGACGGGACTTTTCAGGTTTCGTGATGTCAGTATTAAGTTAGTAGCCCTTAGTCGAGTCTGAGACTGTGTATGTGTCTTTGCCATACTTTTATATGCATGAAAAAAATTAGACTCCACAAAATTGTAAAAGGCCTCTTTGAAATAAATTAACAACATATAGGTATAGCTGGCATCCGTAGTATGAGTGTCCAGCCCAGATTATTTCCTAAATATATATTCATATTGGACACCCTTGGTTTTCAAATACCATTCCCCATTAGATCATTTGCCTCACTAAAGAAATATTAAATAAGCTCCCTGTCAGTGAGTATATTAACTTTACCAGCATTGCAGTAGATCCGCTAGTAAGTGATCCCGCCGCTAAGCCGACTATTGTGGAGGGTAGCTGCCCCCCTCTTCCTCCGGCCTATTTCCAAGTCAAGTAATCCCTGTCATCATTTATCGGAGATCGGAGCCTCGAGTCAGTGAGTCAGGAGCTGCATCTCGATAGCGGAACAGTTTATCTCTGGGGCGTAATGTTTTTGGCACACAGCCCCCATGTCTGCTTAATCCGGTGTAGTATCATCGGCGTACCATTTAATGGAGGGAAGATACACTATCATGATGGTTCTGCCTGTTTCAGAATCGTTAGTCCAAGTTTTGAACTTCAAGATAATAAGTCTTGAATTAATAGATAAAGTATCGGGATCAATTAAAGTATTAAGTATCCGCTATGGACTTTATTTAGAACATAGTTTAATTATGAAGCTGAAATGACGAGTAGCGATTATTAAAAGATATCGAAACTAAACATGTTACTCTTTATGCCTAGTTTAGCTCGTTCTTGACTTGGGCCCTTCGTAACATTTACCTACTTAAATAAAATAAATGACAAGTTATTTTTAATTTTTAAGTTTATTTCAATTTTTACAAACAAATTGAACTGATCAATTATATACCATGAACATGTACTTCACTTTCCCCCAATTTACTAACAATTTTCTCATTTGAAAATAGGAGTACTTTTCATATAAAAGAAGGGGAGCGAGGTAGCTCAGTGAGTAAGGTGCTGTACTACCGATTCCTGTGCCCTGGTTCGATTCCGGCTGTTATTTATTCAGTTGCTGAAGCCGTGAGTCAACTCCATAGGCTCCAGAGACCTCTTGGATCACACACAGCCTCCATAAACTGGATACTCTTTGGGGGGAGGGGAAAGATAGCGGTGATCACTAACAACAAATCATCTCTTTGCACAAACTTTTTTCAGGAAACTGTACTTACTAATACAAAGTACTGAGCTTTCATAGGCTAAGCGGTGTAGGATTTTTTTTCCTAGTGATTATGTTTCATAATATTAAAATAATTATAGCGTTACCTGAGTGTATTGTTCAGGAGACATAAAGAGTTAGAGACAAAATGTGTTCCGTATTCATCACTTAAATACATCGGGTTTTTTTTAATCATCTTGACTGTATTCCCCGACTACATGATTTGAGGGGTGAAAATCAAAATACTTTTTTTTCCTAAATTTCAAAATTATGTTGACCAAATCTTACCATACACCGTTTTTCGTTAGTTGATAGTTTAACTGTTGCTATCATCCTTTCACGTGATTAATTTTGAATGTTTTGTTCTGTCAAGACAAAAGTTTTCTTGCTACCAGTTTGTAACATGATGGAGTATGTACCAACTTCCAGATACAGAATTCAAGTATAAAGTATAAGAGGTATTAAAATAGTGGAAACTAACATTATTTCAGAAGAACCAAGCCCCAATTCTATTTTAAACAATGAATATATTTAATTACGTGTTTTATGTTGTGAAAATATTATTTTGATTAAAATTTTCTGTAGTAAAATTATCGATTAATAGACTTGGAGGACTATTTCGTTGGTACAATGGTTACTGTCCTTTGGTTTTTTAAGAATGTTGTACCAAAGGACAAGAAATGATTTTTTTTTTTAACTTTGTTCAAGATCATGCGAGTAGGTTGGTGTATAGACGTCGGTAACTAAGACCCTGCGAAGTACAAAATGAAAAAATATTTATTAATAATAATTTTGAGTATTGTTACTTTCTTGAGACGTAGATATAATAATTCCAGAACCGACAGTCGCTTCGAGGGGCCAGGAACTTCAATTTTTCTAATTTGATTTTTGGATTCTACTTACCTTCAAACAAAAAAAACCTTAAATTTTGTGGAGGGGTTGTTTGATTTTTATTTCTTAGTTTTCCTCAAAGTTTCATTACTGAAAATAACAAAACAGAAATGATACTTGTCCGGAGATTGAATTCTTATAACAATCAACCGAAAATCATCACCATATCAACATCTAACTAACTCAAACTTATGCAAGGTTAGCAATGCTATATCCTATCCTAAACAGAAATTCCAAACTAAAACCAGAAACAACTGTTCTTATATTTAAAACAATCCTCAGGCCACTGCTGATGTACGGCTGTGAAGTCTGGGGAGCGGCATCCTTCACGAAAAGGAAAAAACTACAATCTTTTCAAAATAAAGTCCTAAGAATCGCAGTTAATGCTCCTTGGTTCATAATTACAAGTGGAGTCAATAGAGGATTATATCAAAAAACGGTTCATGAAGTTCCACTCCCAGTTGCCGACAGTTAAAGGAGCAGTGACGTACAACCTGGGAAACCCAACCTCAACCCGAAGACTGAAGCCCAGACTGCTGCAGGACATTCTTTTATAAATTTTTAACAAATATAAAATTAATTCATAGTCACACTACCCTATTTACATATTATTATTATTCATTTTATTTATTAATTATTATTTTTTTTCTCTCTGTTTTCTTCTCTCTTCCCTTTTTCAAAAAAATTAACTTGTTTCTTTTTACTATTAGAAGACAATTGTTTGTTTTATTTAAGTGTACCAATATAATTATTTTTTGTTATTAATTTTACTTTCCTCTTTTATTAAGAAGCATTATTCTTGTCTATTTATTTTATTATTATTTTTTTTCTTTTAATAAGAACATTGTATATAGTTATTTAAGGGGTGTCATTTGTATGAATATACCCCCTCATAATCAAATGTTAAAAAAATATATATAATATAAGTTATATCAACCATGTAAGGTCCACCAGGCCGATCTGGTATAAAAATAAAATAATAATAAATAACCGAAAATCGTAATCCAGATCAAGTGCTGTAATATCTCGCTAAGACTGAATCTCTGTCACTAAGTCTATAACATGGTTGTGGACCTGCATACAGCAAAGATTTTCGTATTGGCCAGTCAGATGAAATGCCGTAATATTCTCAGCTGGTTGGAGAGCAGCCTTGATGACTTACTAGCACCATTGTGCCGCCCTATAAGCCGACTTACAATTATTAGCCAATATAAATATCCATGATAATGGGAGGGTGGTAATGAATGAGGATTGTTGTTTGCGCAACCTTGACAAGAGGCCGTAGGACGGGTCTGGTGGGGTGCCACCCCGTAACCCGAGCCCACCATCCATCATGATAAGTGATCATTGTTTGGTCTCCTTTCTCGAATATTTAGGATACGATTACTACATTTATCAATAATTATTAGGTTTATATTATTTATCTTAACATTCCCCATACTTCTTGCTGGATTACAGGTAAGACATTTGTATAAAGATAGTATTGCATATAAATTGAATCCTCTTCTGTCAAGCCATCAGGCTAGTTACAAAGTAATTATTCATTTGTTATTTCTTGAAAAATCTAAAAACAATATATTTAATTCGAAATGGTTTTCAAGAAATTAGAAAAAATATCTATTCTGTACAACCTTTAGGCAGAATTCAATTTTTATTTTTAATCTGTTTTCGTGAAAACCAAACTTTAAATCAAAATTAATGATAGCACAAACAATAAGACGCATATATAAATGACAATGAATTTCATTTTACATTACATTAAACAGATAATATTTAATGGAAATGAATCATGTTTCAAATACACGGATAAAAATTATAACAAAATAACTCGAAAAGCGTAAGGTGACTGGTAATATTTACCTAAACTTTAAAACTTAACAAGAGTTTTGAAGACTTACTAGTAAAAATAAAAAAATAAGCTGGTAAATAAAAAATATTAAAGTAAAAACTATTTAACCGAAAATAAAACATATAGGCGGTCAAGATGTTGATACATTTTCACAAGTTATTATGTTAATTATTATTTTATGCATTTTGTTTAATAATCTGTACAAGGTGGTGATGACTCATGTTTTTAAAATGGCTAAATATATAAAATATCTTGTACCTCATAAATAATACATCAATAAATAGAAGCTGGTCCGGTACGTAAAGATATTCAGTTAGATATGGTAACGTAAATAAGAAAATGAAGTACGCGGTGAAAAATAACGAACATTAAACGAAAGTAAAGAATTACACTGGCATTGTAGTCAGTCTAAGTCCACTACTGTTTATTTTTTTTATTAGTCCCGTAGGAGAGCTATTTTGAATGTTCACAAACTATCTAATACATTTTTTTTTATTTAATGAAATTTGGAACTGTAAAAAATAATACAATAAGTAAATATGTTGTATGTTTCATATACACTTGAAAATCTTGGGAAGGAACTACCCATCGGTGGTATTTTAAACATTAATTTAAATTAGAAGGTCCCGTGACCATCTTCTTTTCAGACGCCTTGGAGGATTATCAGGGATTGTTAAAGATGAATGATTAAGAATTAATGGGTTAGGATGGTTAAGGAGTTTGGAATGTAAAGATGCATATCTGTTTTGGACCAATTCTGCAACGAATGGTATGTTAAAGTCATTGTGAATGAGTTTATTTGTAACGTAATAAGGAGCATCAAGGATTTTACGTAGGATTTTGGATTGTAAGGATTGGATGCGGGAGGAATTTGATGATTTGGTGGAGCCCCAGAGCTCAATTCCATATGTCCAAATTGGTCTGATTATCGTAGTGTATACTAATTTTTTGTAGTGAATGGGATGTTTATAGCGTTTGTCTAGTAAGTGTTGTAGCAATCGGAATCTACGAGCAGTTTTTTGTCGTTTCAGTCTTGTGTCGAATCTGTTCAACAGGCGTTAGTGGAGTATTTAGGAGTATGTACTGTAGGACAGGAGGGTAGAGGTTTACGACGGGGAGTAAAGGTGATCTGATGGGATTTATTTTGATTCTCCAATTTTGACACCATTCTTCAATAGATAGTTAGGTGTGTCTGTAGTGTTTGTGATACATTAGTTGGGTCGTTGTTTACAGACAGTATACATGGCGTCATCAGCTTATGTTGTTAGGACTGTGTTAGGGTGGGTTGGGATGTCAGTTGTATAAACCGTAAAAGAATGGGACCTAAGAACTACCTTGGGGAACACCGGCGGACTGAGAAAAGAGAGATGAGTAGGCTAGGTTATGATTTACTTTAAAGGTTCTATCAATGAGGTAGGAGCGGATTATAAGGAAATATGTTGGGGGTGGGAATTGACGAAGTTTATAGAGCAGACCTGGATGCCAGACTCGATCAAAAGCTTGTTCAACATCGAGGAGGACTCCCGTGCAGTACATACCGCGCTCCAATGTGGAAGATATGACATCAACCACTCGATGACTCTGTTGTATGGTAGAATGAGATGTTCTAAATCCAAACTGGTGGTTAGGAATAACATGATATGAGTCAAGGATTGGATAGAGGCGTTTTAATAAGAGTTTTTCTAGGATTTTGTCCATAATGGGCAGGAGTGAAATAGGACGGTAGAAAGATGGATATTCAAGTGGCTTGGAGGGTTTGGGAAACATTTTTAAAAATTATTATAATAATTATTTATAATTATTGACATTTTCCAAGGGTCAGGGAAATAGGTCTAATAAAATTTTAACTTAAAAAATACGGAGCCTACTATATTTTTAAATAATTTTTCTAAAAACTATTAACTAAAAATCTGAAGAGATGGACATAAAATAAGGAATATGGAACTGAACCCTTTTTCGGTAATTACATTGAAAATAATTACTTAAATTTTACTTTTCATAAATACCTTTTTATTAAATAAGTTTTTTTCAAATGGTGATTAGTTCCATGACTTATAATAATAAAAAAATCATTAATAATATTTAAACAATAAAAGAAACTGTTAGTCATAATTAACATTTGTATTTTTATCCCTTCTTGTAATTGGCATTTAAGCTCATCACTAACACCCAGCAAGGGACAGCCATTGCAGACATTTTCCTTTCCATTGTAGAGCTGGCTATATTTATGTCAGTTATCTTTATTTGCGAGTTGATTTACAAGCTCTTACTCCCCTTGCTAACAATAAATTCTATTTGATATATAGATGGCAGAACGAAGAAGAATTAGCTGCATTCGAGTCAGAAGCAATAAATGTGCATTTAGAACATGTCTGAAATAGAATGTCCGACCTCCTTGCGCCATTGTAATGGCTCAATATTTCGGTCTAAGTAATGACTTAGATATATATTTCATTAAAATATAATACTTTCATAATTATTTCTATATTTTATGTTTGTTTTATGTGACCTCTCATTGTTAATAAAGTGCCCATTATTGGTTTATTCTTATTACGTAGTTAAATACATTTTTTTACCAGTTACAAGGTAATAGGAAATTTTCTCAAAAATAAAAAAAAATGGACTCGGTGAATCGAGTACTACCAAAGAGCTATCTGCACCAGTAATTGAAGTTTGGTTTTTCGACCCCTGTTCATCCACTAGAGCTTTCACATTTTTCACGTTATTGATTGCTCGAATAGAAATGGTATATGTTATTGATTCGAATTTGATTAAAGTTTTCGAAAAAAACAATTAATGGATTTCCCATAAGTCTATAATATTTGCTAGACACACTTCCAGAAAACCTGTTATTCTTATTGTTCGGACCACTTTCAGGTATCCCCAAGCACTTTCTGGCAAGAAACAACCCTTAAATAATAAAATATATAAAAAAAACTCCATAAAAGTTCCTAAAAAAATTGTTAGCAAAATTTAATATAGATAACACTACATGTAGTATTAGTAATAGGTAACAATAGGTAGATCTTAACACCTATATTTGTTGGTGGGCCTATTTTCTGACTATCTTCCTTGAACTTATCAAAGCTTTCTCAACATGGAGCTCTTGGGATGGTCTCTAATAGATTAGGATGTAACGAAAAATAACCCGGAAAAGACCCCGAAGGACATCGAAAGGCTGATTTGAAACGGTTTTATGAGGCCTCCAGCCACTAGAACATGTTCATCTACTGACGCTACTCTAGAACTATATCATGGATATTCATGATGTTGTGTTAAATGTAAAATGTTTTACCATGTTAAATGTTATAAGTATATGGTTGTGAGCAGCCCTATTTAAATTCATGTTAAATACATAAGAGCTCCAAGCGGATTTTTTGAGCAATTTGTTTTTTAACCTTTACTTCATTTTATTATTTCCTTTTAAGTTATGATTGAAGTAATTTATTACTACATGCCTAAAATGGAAAAGTAGAAGTTGTGTGAGAGTTTGGTTATTGAGTGTTCTGTTGATCTTTTAACTTGTAAGGAAGAGAGTCAAAGTGAGCTAATTGACAACTGTCATTACATTATTATTATTATTGTCATCTATTGCTTTATTAGATTTAAAAACATCCTAAACAATACTAACACAATCAAAACACAAACAACAAGCAAGTAATCTAACACAACTACCAACAAAACAGAGACCAAGTTGGTCTGTAGCCTGACGTCATTCTCCATGTTATCTAACATGTTATATGTTATATCATTTAACATGGTAAACGAAGGAGATATTTCTCCATTTAACATAAGATTTTTCATTTAACATATTCAACTAAAGATCATGAATACCACTATTATATGACTGTGGTTGTATTCTAATACTGGCACCCGAACAGGGACTACAAATAGTACAAGAGCCGGGAAGAAAAACAGGCAGTTATCTCACCCCAATTTATGATTACTCTAATGAAAACTAGGTATAATTACTAGTCAAAATTGATGAGTCTGCCAAGTATAGTTAGAGGGAATAAAAAATGGCGGCTGTTTCAAAACCTTAACTTTTCATTTGGAGCTCTATATCTTAAAACTATCAACAGCACTAGAAAATCTAAGAGAACATTATTTAAAGAAGAGTACATTTTCTGAAATATTAGCCCTAAAAGGGCTATTTACGTCCAATAGTTCTCGAGATATAGCTTTTTAAAAAGCAACATTTGTTAAAAATCTACTGAAAAATTAGTAGTTAATTTATTTATTTTGAGAAATCTATATCTCAGGAACTATGTGATGTACAGATGTCTATTAGCACTCAAATTAGAGCTAGTTTAATTTTACCTTTGTAGGAATAGTAACTTTCATGATATTTGCTAGAATAAATTGATTTATAATTGTTCGGACAATAAGTTTGATTTATGAAAAACTTCATTTCAGAAACCATTGAACGTACAGATGTCTGCCAGTGCTCAAATTAAAGCTATTTATATTCACTACAAAATAATTAATAATGTTTATCTTTGTAGGAGTAGAAGTTTTTATATTATATAAATTTGACAAATTATATATATTTGACAAAATAAACTCACAAAATCTTAATTACAATAACTAGATTTGATTATAGTATGTAGTATGTAGATTATACAAACAACTAGATTTGTATAAAATGTTGGATTTTTGAAAGCATATATCTCTAGATCCATAAGTACTAATAATATAATATAATAATAACATATGTCTGCCAACACTCAAAATAAAGGAAATTTAATCTACTATAAAGTAGTTTATGACACTTGTCTTTGTAGGGATAGTACTTTTTATGATATTCTAATTTAATTTAATCTAAATAATATGAACATAAATTTGGCAAATGAAAATTTGTCCTAACAACTATAAATCAATTTATTTTAGCAAATTTCATGTAAAGTATTACTCCTATGAAGATAAACATTATAAACTACTTTATAGGTCATTAAACTAGCTTTAACTTGAGTGCTAATAGACATCTGTATGTCAAATGGTTTTAGAAATATAAAGTTTTCAAAATAAATTCACTAACTACTGATCTTTCAGTACGTCCAATACAACATTTTTATGAAATGTTGCTTTTTAAAAAGCTATATCTCGACAATCATTTAACGTAAATAACTCTATTAGGGCTCATATTTTAGAAAATTTACTCTTCTTTAAATTACGTCCTCTTAGGTTTTCTTGTGTCGATCCTACTTTTTAAGATATAGAGCTCCGAATGAAAAATTAGTTTTTTTTTATCGCTTTGAAACAGCCACCATTTTGTATAACCCCTACCTATACTTGACAGACTCATCAATTTTGACTAGTAATTATACATAGTTTTCATTAAAGTAATCAAAAATTGGGGTGAGATAACTACCTTTTTTCTCCTCTGAGTTCTTGTACTAAAAACCATCAAACTGTCTTTCTACTCTAAGAATCTCCCAAATCGTGGATTTAAATATTTTGATGTTGATACTCATCGTAATTATTGATGATCCTGGATTAAATTGTATTAGAATTTATTTAATATTTATATAGATTATTACATAGCCTTAAACAGAGATTATTAAATTGGTGTTATTTGATTTATTCAGATTATAAGACTTATAAAAATTTAAAAAATATGGAATTGTTTCAATTAGCAAGTTATTTTAAGAATGATAGGTCAATTGAACAATTGACATAAAAAATTTATGAAACTTTATTTAAAGGCAGTGAAGATGCGATATATTTTTCAACCGTTAGACAAAATAAGAAATTTAATAATAACCTAACCAATATATAATAAATAACCAATTCCGATGCAATTGAAAATGTGTAAGAAATTAATTTAATCTTTTCTTTAATGGTTTGTGTATTCAGAATCCGTACTACGAACTTCAAATAATATAATAATGATAATGATGAAATAAACATTGAACGAAGTGTAGAAAGTTCAAATAGCATTCAAATGTAGTAAATAAAAAAACATAAAAAACAAAATAAAACTAAAATAACTGTACACAAAGATAATTTAATTAATATTATGTATAATAATCGTTAAAAACAAATATGTCAACCAATACAATAGAAAATAATAATACATTTTTAACGATAAATTATGTTTTTTTAATACAAATGAAACTAGTAAAGAAACCATAGTATTGGTATTGGTGTGAATAACTATATGAAATAAATGATAAAACTAAATGTTGAAACCAGAACAACCCAAAATGAATAATTAGTGACTAACGGTGTGAATTTGAAATTAAAAAACTAAAAATCTCGGAAGTAAAATTGATATATGATAAAAACTGGAAAAGTTTAAAGAAAAATTAATAATGAAACAAAAAGTATTTTAAATAAAAATCACTTTTATGTATTTTACTTTAAATTTTGCTACTACATAGTTGCATTCTGTTACTAAGTAAAAAAATAAATAATTTATTAAATAAATCAAATGGTATTCTTGTTTAGTCTCAACACAAACTGTTCATATGAGATAGTGATAGTGTTGATTAATCGAAAATTAAAAGTTTTAAAAATTAATGATGTTTTGAAAAATAGGATAATTTTGACGTATAATTAATGACCTGGGCAGAATAGCCTGCAAAACATTTTTAAATTTTTGATATGAGGGGAGAATTTTTATTTGAAGATTGTACTTGAGGATGGCCGATTAGGCCGAAACGTTGGACTATTGATTTAATAAAGAGTGTTGAGACTAAACAAGGATACCATTTGATTTATTTAATAAATAAATCCCAGTCTCAATAAAAGAAAAAAATTATATTTAAAAAAATAATAATTATATAAACTTAATTTTCATTTATATTCATATAAGATGGGATGTAGGCCAAAATTTCAGCACTTATATTTAATCCTGATTAATGGTTCTAAAAATACGACTGCTTTTATAACAGCGGACTATCGTCAGATCACATTTGATAAAAAACCCATTTGTCTGTAACTTTGTTTATTGTTATCCGACAATCCAAGTCAATATTAGATAAAAAGAACTGAGAGCTGACTAATCTTCGGATACACAACTGCTTGCTGTCCCCTCACAGAGCTCGGCCAAATGACTGCCAAGAATTTTTCAACAATGTATGTTATATAATTAGAAGTCTTGGCTTTATTATAGGCCGTCTCTCATCGCAGCTATAAAGCTTCCTAGCCAATTGTTTATGAAAAATGCTGATAAATGTCTTTTAGCAATAAAATGTAACAGTAGAACAAAATCATAGAAGTCTTAGAAATGAACCAATTTTCAACACAAAAATCCTTGCAATATATTATCCTTTTATATTTTAAACTAGCCATGTCTCACTTGTAAAATGTTTATTATAGCTGCTGTAATATTATTTTAGCAAGGGGAAGTGTTCAGAACTTGGCAGTACGCCGGATCGGGAATTGCTACTTTTGTCAAAGATCATTACAACCCGTACGTAACTAAGTTGCAAAACTTAATTTATTTTCATACTATCTTATACAACTTCATTACCCAATGTTCCAATTTTGGAAAATATAGGTACATTACAACACAAAACTTTCACACTTCCATGAGACACCTTTCCACCAGAATAAATCCATGATACCCTTATTTCTCAGACCTTTATATTACATTAAATTACACTGGGCTTACCTTCAACCCAATGATGACTTATGATCTATTCGTCAAAATGAAGCGGAATACTATAAACAATTAACTAAAATTATTGTACAATTTTTTGTCCGAATCGTGAATACTTAAAATTAGAAACTTAATATATGCAGGAGCCTATTAAAACCCATAAGGACATACCAATTTAAAATTTTAAGACTAACAGAAGTTCCTTGGTGCGTAAATAACAAACCACTACACACTGACTGACGTACACAAACTTTCAACCAACGTACATTTTATCTCTGTTCCTATGATAAACTTGATGAGCATACCAAAAGACTGACTCAAGAAAAGTCTACGGTTTACGTTTACATTCACACGAGTAGGGAATATGCTCACGATTCTTAGATTGGTAGATATTAACGGCACTAAGATAATTTTTTTTTTTATATGTCTCAAGTCCTCAATTGAGGACCTATATAGTCCCAGACGGGTAATGTCAAGAATCATCCCTCAGAATAACCGTGAAATAAATTTTTACTAACAGGTGGGAATCGAACCCACAACCTTCTGAACCGTGAGTATAAAAGTTGAGACATACATCCCAACCTACTTAGAAATCAGGTCCTCACTATGGACAACCTAATATTCAACGCATGTAAACAGCTTATCAGTGTAAGTATTCAGTGCATGTAAAAAAAATAAAATAATCTTTGCTCCTTCCTTAAAATATGAGGTATTAAGTTTCACCTTAACATCAATCAATATCAAATAATAAAAAAAAACCTGTCTATATATACGTCTATAAAATCCATACTTTCCTTGGCTTTTCACTTCTAATTCCGTCTAATTAATTTTGCAAACGTTAGTATCGTAGTAAAGAAAATTAATAAATTGGAAATTTAAACTTACGACGACAGCAAGGATATCTAGTTATTGTTGACAGCATTCAGTCTAGGTTAAAAAAAATTACACTCCTTCAAAATTTGTTACGTTTGATGATCCCTATAATCCAATAATCGAATAAACAAAAAATCGTCTATGGCTTTCCTCCCAGATCGGGACAATTGTCTAGATATTGGTACTATAGTCACAGGTTGTCCCAGAATGATCCGCGAAATTCGACATGTCTTTAAATTTTTGAATTTGTGTTTAATGATACGTATGATCCAATAATGACATAAAAAAAGGTCTGTTCGTGCACCGTCTATGGTGTTTTTCCCAGACGGGGCAATTTTCTAGATATGGTACTACAGCGAAATTTGAGTTCGCTACCAATTTTCAAATTTGGGTCCACCAATTTATATTTTTTAGCAATCTGTAGTGTGAGACAAAATGCCCCAAGAACTAAGCGTTGATTTTTTTTATTTTAAACAGTATAAAACCTAACGAACACCTCTGTTTAACGGATAAAAGCATCTCCCCCAAGGGTATTCATTTTATATAAGTTTACTGTATTTCCATTTTTATTGATTTTTTTTTAATCATCTTTTAGTACTAACCTTTATTATTAAACGAGAACATTTTCCATTGCTCGTGAAGCTAGTTGATACAAGCATTCCTGAACCCCTAGGAATGCCATTACCCGCGGTATAAGATATCCTCCAAGGGGTAGCTATATTAAATAGTTGAGATAGCCCGGGGGCGGAGCGGATGCGTCACTGCACGTGGCTGATTGGAGCCTTGGGGGTGGGTTGCCTGGCAACTCCATCTGTAGCTTATCTCCCGCCACCTGAGGGATTACCGGATCCTCTGGGGGTTGCCCTAACGAGCTGGCATCGGGAGTAAAGCCAAGGTGGCAAGTCTTCAGGTAAAAAGAGATAAAATTAAATTATAATTAATCATAACATTGCTCTTAAAGTAATTAACATGAAGAAGTTATTAGTTTATTGCTATTGATTTTTAGAATGAAACTTCTTTTGTTAAGAAAGTGTGAACATTTCTATGCTATCTAATAAAGACACTAAAGTTTCTATTTTGAAATTCCGGGAATGATTATAATTTGAGTTATTTAAAGTGAGCGTCTAGTCTGATCTTTAGAGATCCAGGCAGTAAAAAATACAGAATATAAGCATGTCCTTAAATGAATAACTTGATTAAATATAAGATGAATCACAGCATGAGCTTTTGGAGTTATTTGTTTGTTAACTTAGTTAATGTGTGATGTCCCAACATGGTTATTAATACCACTACTGATAACAGACATCTAATGTTTAAATCAAATATAATTCACTTCTGAAATTCTAAAGAAGAAATTAGACAGATCTTTCCGTATCCGATCCAAGTAAGGAGTCCCTTCGGGATTCAAATTCCGTCTTTCCAGTAACCTTCCCATTGTGGATGTCCACCAATTCGTTCATTTTCATTCCATAAAATTTCTCAAGAACTGTAAGTGGAGGTTTCCTTTCTTTACTCATAATTTATAAATATGAAAATACATACATATATTCTTTTAACTTATCTATATAGTTTTATAATTTATCCTAATATTTGTAGTAATATTTTTGAGAGCTTCATTTGTTGTTTATTTTACTTTACCCTAAGGCTTTATACTTGGACCGCTTATGTTGCTTCGAAGGGATTAAGCCCGGTATAGATAGATAATTTGTGTTTACACTGCGCCCACTTACAATTAAGCTGATCTTTACCGCTTACTAGAGATGTTGAGTTAGAAAAAATAAAATCATTACTTATTAATTATGTTTTATGGTAGGGTAGTCTGTACATTTCATAATCGTTTCCATTAAAAAAGTTTTCAAATTATGTAAAAATGTTCTGAATATCATTCATGTACCTAAAGACATCATACCCGTTATGAAATATAGATCTCCCGTTCGCTCCATCATCCCTCCAATACGAAGATAAGCTGAAGCCTCATCCTCCGCCAATCAGATCAGCGGACCATCACAAAGAGGCTAACCGCCCCGGGCATGGAACATGGTTACGATTCGCTCTTACACCGTAGCAAGACGTGATAAGGGCCAGATGCGAAGCGATAAGGCAGATGTCCAATCGGAACTGGAAGGCCATCTGGAGAGTAGAGCCGATTTATAAATAAAACATCCCTCGCTGAGGGAGGAACTGTTCCAAGCTGTAACAGCGACCGTACATGCGTTAACCCGTTCCTAGGTGACCAATTCTGTGTCACTTCTATCGATTTAGACATTATCTAAAAATATGTTAGGGTATTGAGGTGGTTATGTGTTTTATAATATACATTAATATTTCGAATGATTAAAATTTCCATTTAATTTAATAGTTAATAACTATAAAATGACATTAATTTGTCTTAAGATTGAAATTTATTAAAAACTACCGAAAACAAAGTTATTTTTAAGTAGTACATCACCATAAAAAAAAAATTCCAGTCACAATTCGTTGATTATTTTTTTTCTGATTTCTGTTTTCAAATAAAAAATACGTCTCTGAAAACTTAAAAGTATTTGAAAAATCTAACTTCTCGGACACAGAGAAACTTACCTTAAAATAAACAAAGCTTACTTTATCAATCTTACTATTTCTAATTAAAAATCATTCGTGGTACCGACTGCGTTCGTAATATCGCGTAATATATGCGCGTTTCTGAATATAAAAATTGACCAGTCTTGTGATCAAAGTATAATATATTTTATAGCCCGTCAAATAAACCACAGGAAATGGATGGTCATTCATAAAGGAAACCCACGCTTCTCTTTTCTTCCGAGTTTGTAAGGTCCGTTAACCTACTATAGACTACTCATACCGACTGGGCGTAGTAGCGATGATATTTTAATCCGTTAACGCTTTGCTTAGAAAAGATTGACGTTTAAATATTTTCGTCGTTATGAAATATTTATATCATAATAAATAAATATGTGTTTCAATAACTTTATTAATGAAATGTAAATATTAAAATTCATATTAAATGTTGTACAAAGTGATTACCTTTGGCATTATAAGACAGGCTACGTCTTTCTTCTTCATCATCCGTGGCCGAACGAATATGTGCTCTCCAGAACTGACGACACTGGATTTCATTTATTGTTTTTTGGCATTAAATAAAAATTCTAGGAGTTAACAAGCCCTGTTAATGGCCTAAATTCTGTACGAAGAAGGATAATTGAAACTTGCAAAACAAGAACACATATCCAGCGCAGATCAGCCTCTACTGCTGTGGAAGAAACTGCCAATGTTATTATGAAGCTCATGGTAATTATTTTGAACGATATTTAATATGAATATTAGTGTTTAAACTTAATAAAGTATTTGGAACCCATATTAATTTATTTATATTAACCTAAACAATACATAACAATGAAAATTTTTGGACCTGAATATCTTCTAAGCAAAGCGTGAACGAAAACGCACACACAGATTTATTTTCTTGTTTTGAGATCATTAGTTCATATTTTCCGAACCTTAATTTAATTCTGAAAGTGCACTCAACCCTGAAACAACAATGTAATTCATATTACTATGCACTTATCAAGCCTTTTATTTTCGTAATATCTTATGTGGTAGATATATTGTTCTTTATACTCAATATCGCTTAGAAGTTGTTATCGCCTTTTATGGACTGTCCCATAATTTGAAAACATCTATATTATAATCTTAATATAAGACACAAACATTTACTAAGAAAGTCTAAAATAGATTATTTATGCCCTTTTAAAATATTGATAGTTTTTATTCCACAGGAAAAAACATTTTAAACTAGTCATAATTTAAATTAAAAATTTTAAGTTTCATGACAATCCAACAATAAAACACTGAATGTGGACTTTGTGCTTGGCCGGAACTTTTTATGGTAGGGAATAACTATAAACTCTTATTAAATATTAAGAAGATGGTCAGGATTGTGGTCAAAAAGAACAAGAATAGTTGACAACTATTTATTATCCGACGTTTAGCTTCACTCTGTGCTGTTCAAGATGATAGCTTTACCGACATTTTTCAAAAGTATTTAAAGTCTGTAAAGTTATCATTTTGAATAGCCCTGATGACCTACAAAGTGGGGCGAAACGTCGGATAATAAATAGTTGTCAACAATTTTTGTTCTTTTTGACCATAACCCTGACCATCTTCTTCATATTTGAAATTATACGGTCTATGTACATAATAAATACTTTTTTGATTGATAAAGATTGTTGCTTAAACTAAGACATACAACCGGCCATTTTAGATCGTTCTTTATAGTGATTAATGTTGTAGCCTGTGCCTTCGCCTACTACCAACTTGGCCCACCTCGCCGATAACATTCCCTCCACTTCCTGATGACCACGGCCATTACCCTCCACAACTCCTCCACTTCTCACCCTTGAGTTTCCTGTCCCACGGTAAGCCGAGCCGCCTGAGTCACACTATATATACGTGGCTCCACCTGGGCTATCGGCGGCCTGGAATAGCTGCCGCAGGACACGTGTCCTCCACGTGCCGCCTCACGTGTCCAACACCGAGCTCCAAATAATAGATACTAACTAATGTTAGGCAGGTGGATACAGAAGGGTGTAAATATAAATGTCGACTCCTGGGCAACGCAACGCAATACTTCAATCTCCATCATTACGTAGTTCTCAATCTACCTTGACAATATTCCTATCCTAAGTGTTCTCAAAAATCCTTAAAAAGTGAGCTAATGTAATATTATTTTAATAAGAGTATAAATCTAGTTATAAAGTTATGTTAAGTTATTTATATGCTATGACATAGAAATATGTTTAATATATTATAATAAAAAAATTCACAGATTATTGGGAAGCCGAAGCAATAGAATCCTTGCAATGGACTGAATAACTGAAATCTATAATTTATACTTATTAGAGAGCAATGTATACTATAATAATAACTATTTTCTGTAATAAATATTGATGATTTAATATATTATTAATAAAAATACAATAAAAACGAAGTAAATCGAAGAAAGAAAAGAAAGGCAGTCAAATTATCATGAAACTGCGATGGGAAGAAAGAAAATCAAGTCTCCCAAAGAAGCCTAACCATTAATATTCACGTGGTCCTTACTGGCCATCATAACATCAAAATCATACAGGTCTGCAATCAAAAACTTGATTTAATAATTGTTATTTGATCTTAATGTTTTTTGGTGTTGTAAAAATTCGAAAATGAAATCCCTGACGGTGTGACGCAGGGTTATGAAGAACAAAAATTTTGCATCCCACGTAAGACACTGATTTGTACTACTAGTTGTTATAGTATGAAAACGGCTCTAAAATATCCAAATGGTAGAAATCTGTTCCTATTTGGTCTATTTAAATTTAAGCCGAGAGACAACGATATTATTTAAATGTACCTGAGGGACTTTTTAGTGCATATAAAAGTAGCAAATGTATAATGTACTGTAATTATCAGAAAAAAGAAAACCCGTTTTTCCAAAGTTATCAAAACATTGAACTTGATCAAAGTATGCTGGACTAATAAAGGTTCCAAGTTGATCTAAGAAAATTCCCAAATTCACTACCTCCGTCAATTGGAAAAATTTCAATATTTTGTTTTCACTAGAGATTTCTATACAAAGGTTTCATTTCTTAAACCCTAAAAATATACTTTAACATGAAAAAATAATACAAGCAGTTCGTGATTTGGATAAGAATAAAAACTCGTCATGAATTAATATGAGATAGTGACAAAACATGAAAAAAGAAAAAGAAAGTTTGACAATCCATAGACATCTCTGGAGTTAAAAAAATCATAAACATTTGTTTTGAGGGTATAATAAATAATAAATTTTCCCCAAAATAAAAAAAAAATAACTACTAACATATTATTTTATTAAAAATTTTCTTTAAAAGTAATGTATTATTTTTAATACATGATTTTTGAGTGTATAATTAATTAATAAATTTTCAGATAAAAATCCTCCAGAAAAATAAATGTCAACGAATACACTCATGGATTTATTTATAATACAAAATAATTTAGTTGGATAACTGACGTGAAGAAATAAGGATAAAAGTTTGAAAATGTTCAGTTATAAAAAAAACAACAGAAACTTTATGAAAATATACATCCTTTAAATAAAATTGTTTGAAAGAAAAACTAGTACAAAAAACAATTTTATTCTTATAAAGATTTATTTTTTTACGATTGTGGGCTAAATGAGGTTCTAAAAAAATTAAAAATGAATTCCATTAGAAAAAGATGCAACAATTATAAAGTTATAAATGAGTTCGAACGTAAGTATTTAAATTACGAAAAATAATAACAATTCAGGTTTATATTTTTTATATCAATCCTTCCATGATAAACTTTCTAACTATCCTAATCCGATTGTTTCTAACTTGGCTTCTCCTTCATTACCTGATAATCCTCGAAGGCGTCTAAAAAGCAGATGGCCTCGTGATCTTCTTCTATAGAAATGTTATTAGAGTTTTATGCCATATGTATATATGTATTATGCCATTATATAAATAACAACCAATTTACTTGTGGTTTATATTTTTAATACCGTTGTAAATATCAATAAATAATTTAATAATAAAAACACATTTATTAATGTTGTACTCTGTTTTTGATTTTACACTGTTGGATTTCCGTGGTTTACTTGTTTAACCACTATATTAAGAACATTATTGACATAAAAATTAATCAATCCACAATAGTCTAGTATTTATTGAAATGTTATCAAAAGTAGTCCATAAATACAGAATTACTAAAATTAAAAAAATATTTTTTAAATATAACATTTGCATGATAATATTTATATTTTTAAGTACTTAATATCTTAATATTTAATGTTTTCAAAATACTTATATTATTGTGTGTTTAGACTGTTCTTCTTTTCCAGCTACTCATAGATATGAAAATTTAATTGGTGAAGTGGAGAGCTGCATGGCGTGTGTATTACATTTTCACATTATCCTCACACCATTGATTATATTGCTGTTTTATTGTGACTCGGAAAAGTTTATTTGTAAGAACTGAATATCCAAGGTCGGTGAATTAAACAGGATCTATTTTCAGTCAAAATTTCCATTCGAAAAATAAAAAAACAGGTCTTAATAATGATGCATTTTGTGTGTGTTAAAAAGTGAGTTACAATTGCTCTTTTCGTTTGAAGATGTTATCGATAGATAAAAAATAATTATATAATGCTAAAACGTCTTCATATCGTGACTCGAATCCATCACTTTATGAGTCTTGACCAACATCAAAGCATTGATTTAATCGCTTTCAGTTCTTTTTCTTGAGAATATTGATGTTTGCAGTCAGACTGCCGACAAAAATAAAAAATTACACTAACCATTTGGGAAATAATTAAGGATGAATATGCTAATGGGGTCATCCGGAGGGATATATGTATAATATATAACGGAAAAGGTCTATTTTCTTTGGGAAAGAGGAAAATGACGCTGGGATGAGGATCCGGCAGGTGCCATGGTCGATGTGAAGCCTCCGATGAGAACTCTCTCAGGAAATCTCGGCCATTGTTTCTTCCTTATCGTATGGGAAAGTGACAGAAGAGGGCGCTTCCTGGGGGTGCGCTATCTTCCGGCAGGTACCCAATCCAGGGCCAGCCACGTCCTTTATAATATGAATATATAAATATATAGTTATGTGTGCTAAAAAATGTGTCTGTTTGATTCCGTTCCTAGACTATTTGAAAATTTACTCTAAAAAATAAATAGTTTCTTTCTCAACATTTTTTTTTTATAACTGTCTTGCTATGTTAAATCAATTTAAATCCTTCTAGACACTAAGAACACGAGAATTTAAAAAAAAATAAAATAAATGTGTTAATTAATAATACAGTAATATTAATACATAAATTTTCTAAAACGCATGTGATACCCCAGCGCGGGGTCTAAGGTTTTGGAACATTTAGGATTCGATTACCAACTTGGCCCATTACTATTTATTTTCGTCCCATGACTACAATCTCGACTACCCCACAATGTTAGGACATGTCTTCGTGTTAAGTGTTGACCAAAATTACCAATTTAGAACAATCTGGTGGACCCCTCGCCCACTAAACAAACAGTATCAGCGCCATACCTTTTCCTCCAAAAACCAAAGAAAGGTTTTTTCAGATTTCTGGATATTTAAAACAACTATAATATTAATTTATTACATTTTATAACAAAACAAAAAATAAATCAAGGTTTTAAATGCTTGCAATAATAAATGCATTTATTATTAATAATACAAGTTTAAATACAAAATGTAATTTTGAAACATTATTAAAAACTTAAGGTTTCATAATTTCGTTTATTGCTTTTCGTTTTGATCAACTGAAATGTGAAAGCTTAGAAAGATAGAAGTGAAATCGAGAAGAGATGGATCTCGTAAAAGGACCATTAGAACAAACTTCGGCATCAAACCAGTAGAAAAGGTTTTTGAATAAAACTGCTTAAGGTGGTTTGGACACGTTTTGAGGATGTGAATCAATCTTTTTATAACTTTCGAGTAGTGGCCAAACAAAAAGATTTTAAAAAAAAGTAAGTAATTTACTGCTTCGTTTCATTTTAGTATAAATTGGAATAAAATGTATTCGCAAAAAAGATAAACAAAATTGTTCCATTTTTTTTTTTTTTTTTATTATTATATTCGAGCTCACAAAGTTAAAATTCGTGATCATCGCCTATAAAAACATAAATGAGCGAATTTTCAAAACTTAGTACAGGTTGATGTTTTTTTTTTTTAAAAATTATCATGTATTAGAAAAATAAACAATTATTTCATTTTTTTATTTCCTTAAAAAAAATGGAGTTTAACAAGCTGAAATACGTAATCAACACCCAAAAAAAAAAATTAATTATCAAAATTTCCTACCGAGATATTTTTCTGGTCCCTAGACGGCTGGACTATCATATCAATAGCTGTTCGTATCAGTAGCTCACTTAAGATTTCCTTCTTTTTTTTTTTTCTAACCTCAATACAGTTTAAATATAGGTTCAAAGAATAGGTTAAACCAATGCAACCTCCACAAATTGTAGGTAGTGCGCAGTGAAGGTTTTCTGTAACTCGGTTCTTTCCTCTTAAAAAAAAATTATAGATTTTATCACTAGTAATTGTTTACCAAATACATATTTCAACTTTCTGACTAAAAGAATAATTAATTTATCTACTTTTGGTTTTCTTTTTTTTTTTCATGATTACTTCAAGATTCTATGATTAATTTATCATTAATTATGAGTATGAATTCTATTATTTTCCTTTAAGACTCTCAGGATAATCTAACCCCTGTTTAATCTTGGGCTACTATTTTAAAACACCCCTTCAGGCCTGGTATTTCATGATGGGAACAGTTGTCTCAATGGCCAGATGCAGAGTATTTTGGCGAGCGGGTGACTAAGGAAGAGGACATGTGCCCCTGAGTTATACTAAATAGGAGTCACCATTATTTGAAAACACATTGCTAGAATATAGTGTAATATTCCGTTAAAAAATATTTAAATAATATTCATAATCGCTGTTTTAATATTACAGATTTCATTGGGCTCATATGTCAGATAATGGCCGAAATAGGCTGTGTTTTACAACCAGTAGAACATGTTGAATTTTTTCTCCAAAAATTTGTTCAGAGTAGATTAAAGGAACTATCTAGAGAGTGTGATAAATGTAGTATAAGTTAAAATTTCGAAATGTTCGACAACTTATAAAAAAACAAAACTTATTCCGGCCATTTTCTGTCCTATACTTTTACCACTCTACTTAACAAAATTAATCTATAACTCAAAATATGAGACAAAAATATTTATTAAAGTATTATTGGAAGAATAAAAAAAAAAACGAAGCATCAACAAGTCTCTTAAATACCAATACATAAATAACGAGTTGTTAAACCAATTCAGGCATCACCAGGATAAAAAGAGATAAGAGCCACACATGCAGTATCAAAGACAGCAAATCTCACATCAACATTAAAAATTCTAACTAGACACTAACACTCCCAAAGAACCAACGTAAGGGTATATTGGAACAGCTGGTCAGCAAGATGAGAAAAAAATAAATGTACAAAACAATATTTAAATAAAATGTTTAGTTATATTGTTTACAATATTTTTTTTAATTTAAATTTTTAAAAAAACTGCTACCTTTCTTGTTATTTAAGGCAATATCCAAATTCAGTACCATGTCCATAGCTTCAAAAATCTTCTATTTTTCTATTCATCTCTCTCTGAATAACTCTAAACTCCTCCAAATCTAAAACATGTTTAATTATTTTTGATTTGTCTCAATTTGGAAATTTGATGTAATATCGATGATGATGCAGTTTTTTTTTCAGAAGCCTGGGGTTGGAGTATTGCACTAACTCTATATGGTTAAAAGATTTCAGTTAGATTGTAAATATACAGATATCAAAAATCTGTGGTCGCATATACTTCTATTTTTCAGTTCTGATAATACCTAAAAGGTGGAAAGTTAATTATTTGCTAATATTTGAGAGCATTATGGCTTTGTATTTTGGAGTATTATAAATCTTCTAATAATATACAAAAATAAGTAATATAGTTAAATCATTAAAAGTGTTTAATTTCGATTACACACGCGCCTTGTTCTCTAAAATTAATGTTTTTTTCTTTCGAAACAGACAGTATGATCTTATCACTTCCATTACTAAAATCCAATCCACTCTCATAAAACTCCCGAACAGGTTGGATACAACGAGATGGGAACAGTTGCTCTACGAGCCAGATGCAGAGAGTATTTTGCCGAGCGGGTGGTTGAGGAAGAGGACATGTGTCCCCGGGGTTTTATTAGATTGCTAGGAGTCACCCTCACGCTAATGAATTGATGATACAAAGGGGTCCCACTAATTTGACACAACTGCCTCTCCGACAAAATACCAGATCGTCCCTCTTCAGCCGTTTGTTTTCAGAACAGTTTTTCATCAGTCGAGATCCGTAATAACAAAAACGGATTTTAAAAAGTGAGGAATTCATTATACAAGTGAAGGAAGTTTTAATTATTCATCAACCATCTTTTTTTAAGCAGCAGTATATTCTTGAATAGAGCCTTTCAAATATGAATGGAATTCTTTGGCAAATTCTGCATGAAACAAAGAAATTATTGAAATATAATATGAATAAAAATATGTATTTTTCAATGAATAACTCCTACAAATAAACTGATAAAATGATTTTACAAAAACAAAAAAAACAACTTTAAAAATAGCAGATTCATTACAAGTTAGATTTCATTGATAGACAAATATTAATGAGGTAAAAAAATTTATAAAATTTCAATTAACTAAAAAACTTCACTGGTAAATATGTAATCCTGGGAAGAAATTATCTAGATTGTTAGTCAGCAGTATGTCATTTTCCATATTTTATTTTATTTAACTGCTAACCCTGAGTGCTAACTATTTAGACCTGAATATTAATTGATGTCTAATCATAAATCTATTATTTTTCAACAACGAAGGACGGGCTGAAATGTAGGTTATTATGACTAAACCTTATCGTGTAATTTCAATAATGAAACAAAGCACTAAAATATATTCTGGGGCGTGATTTTTATAAAAGGAATTAATTTTGAGCTGGAAAAATCTAATATTTTTCCTATGGGTTTTCGAATCTCCATGATACCAAAAACCAAATAATTAGGAAATGAAAAAAAAGGAAAGAAAAATTAAAGCCATTTTTAACTAGAAAATGAGTGGGATGAGTCTAAATATATATAATTCTTAATTTTCAGAGACCTTGATAAACTTATTTTCATCAACTGAATGCAATCCGACTATATTCCTCATAAAACATTAGCAAACTGAACACAATTTATTCATTATATTGGATACGTACGCTATTCTATATGATTGGCACAAAAACATTCTAAAAACGTTGTGGTAAAACAATATAATCAAAGGGTTTTTCAAATTTAAATCAAATATTTGTATCTCTATGGAATTTCACAGATTAACCCCATAGCCACTCGCAAGAGGTTAGTGAAAATTTCAAATTTTAATTGGAAAAGCAAAATGCAATATATATACTTCACTGCGAAAACAGTGAAATAATATACATTGAAGAGACATCCAAAAAAAACTGGAAACCATGGTAAAACAACATGTCACAAATTTTAATAATGTTAAGAATATGAACTGCACAGCATTAGCTAACCATAGCATTTTAACTCCAAAACCCCCAATATAATAGACATGAGAAAAATCAGAAGGATTTTAGAAGCAATCCAGTATCAACAATAATGTAAACTACAAAACCGAAGTAAAAAATTTAAATACACACTAGGCAGACATAATAAATATGCTAGACACATAAGTAGAGGCATAAAGAATCAGGAAAAACCTCCTGACGAAAAATCCTATTCTCCAATTCAAAACCATAATATTTAACCTGAATAGCAAAATTGATTAAATGTAGACATAACAATAGGGAGGAAGACAAACAGCACACAGGCATGTTAATACGTCAAAAGAGATAATGCCAAGCATTACCTAACATTTATTTGTGCTAAAGGGTCAGACGAATGCATCCATAGTGAATGATATTGTTTAAACAATGTTGTGTTATAAATTTTAATTAAGTGACCATTACAAAATTTAAAAAAAATGGATGCACCTAACAATAAGATAAACTTCATTATATGTTTTTAATTATTTAAATGTATACATTAAAAATTGTTAATAATTATTAAATTAATTGTTATAATTGTAGGAATATCAGTATTTGAATATGGGGAAACCCGAAACGTTGTACAAAGGAACATAGAATATTGATAATATTCTAAAGGAAATTTACTTTCCATTTCAACATCTAAATAAAAATTTACTTATTATATTTGGATAGATATAAGTCCGCTATTCGATACATCTGGCACAAACACATTCTAAATGAATTGTAGTAATACAACCTATTCAAAGGTTAATTAAATTTAAATCCAATCACAGAGCAACCCCATACCCACTCCCAAGAGGAAAGTGAAATTCCAAATCCCAACTCTTTTATGAAATATTTCATTCTGCATATATAGTAACAGCAAGTCTACAGGCCATTCAATAACATTTCTTATCTTATAGCAGTTTATTTAAAAATATATCTTCCAAAAATAATTTATTCATAAGAATCATAATTTCATTCAACAATCGCGAAGCTTAAGGTTTTTCTCCACCAGATAATCAATAGATAATTTGGAAAGACATATTCCACCTAAGTATGAACAAATATTTCATGAAATAAAATAAATAAATTAAAATGAAGAGTACAGAGGAAGGGTGATTTTAATCACAGCAATGTCAAACGAAGGAAATCCAAGTTCAATATTTTACTTTTAATTATATAATACAATTTCATAATACGATGGGTATGAGATATTCTTTTAAACGTATTGGACACAAATCCTCCTTCTTTATAAATATTAACTGGTCAATTCTGGTGAAATTCTTCTTAGTCAAAAGATATAATATAAGATGGCTAGAAATCACCATTCAATAGTACTTGTCATTTCTGAAAAGATCTCATTGAAATTTCAATTTACCCAAACTGTGAACTAAAATCATTCTTACGTGAACTCCTATGCATTATTATAATTTGGTAATTATAGGAACACTTTCATGTATAATGATACCAACGTGCAAAGCAAATGTTAGTTGCCAGTAACATAATGTTATGAGGATCAAATCATACTCTAATTTATTTATATCTCTTGAACGTATGTATATAAATATTTTAAAGTCCCATTTTGGGACTTAAATTTAGGTTATTACCAGCCACAGACGTGGTTTTAATAATTAAAAGACCGGTTACACAATAAAGTTAGAACCAAATCTGTGCAATCTGCATGGGTTAATATATAGTCAAAAATTATAAATCATTAAGAAATTATAATTACAGTTAAACAAATTTTAGCAACAATCCCAACAAATTATAGCAAGGTTTCTGCTTCTAATTATATCTAACCAGTGATCTTTTATCTTTTTGTTTAGCTTCTGCTCTTTTTTATTTACATAATTATTTATACTTCACTTTGTTTTCACTGCATATATCTGTTAGCAATTTCGTTCTTTCAGTGGTCTTGTATATACAATATTAGTAGGAATATATTAGAAATTCTTAATTCATTTCAACTTTTGTATGATAGTAGTGTTTGCAATAAAAAAGTAGTTATCCTCTGTTAGAACGCCATTTTGAAATTATAAACGAATAAATCAAAAAATAAGAACCACTTCTAACTTTCCAAGTACTCTTACCCACTTGCATTGCTGTAAAAAACGTTAATCTTCTCTATGACCATTTCAAAACTTATCTTAATATCAAATCACCTTCGGTCTTTCTTAATTATTGCCTCTTTGCTGACTTGAGTTTTATTCAGCAAACCTGATACTTGGAATATCGACCCGAGACCTTCCTTTGTTTACCTCGGTCTGATGATGAAGTTAGCTCCAAACTCAATAATGCAGAGTGTACACAGGGAGGGTAAACAGGAGACATTGGGGGCGGCGCGATGCTTAGCAACCACCACCCTTCTGCGCAGGTCTGCCCCACCCGTTCAATGGGCACCGTTTTCCGGCTACCTCCGTCTGCAACGGCTTCGGAAAATCTGTTCTTCGAACTCGGCATATGAGTTAAAAGGGAAAATACAGCTCTTTGGAAACAAACGTGTAATCATGGTAACGAACATGAAAACATGTAGTCGGATCATCCGAACAATTCAATATATTTTACAGCAGTATCATTAGTGTAGTAATTAGTCTAAAGTAAATTATTATAATTTTAAAATACATTAATCTTTAATGGTACATCGGTAAATCTGTACTCATAAGTGTATAAGTACCATTATAATTGTATAACTACCTATCTTAATTCTCTTCAGTTACATACAACATAAGGTCTTCAGGGAAGTAGTTTCCAGCAATCGACTTTCTTAGTTTCTTTTTTAATACATCTTCTTCGAGTACTCTAAATTCTTTCCACCATTTTAACTCCCTCAGGATAGCTAGTTACTTTTGGTACTTAAGAAAACAATGTAAGTTTTATTCATCCTTATCCCCAATTTGAACTAGAACATCGAAGCCTGGTTCATCTTCATAGACAAATATTCATTTGCTGCTATCTCCGTTCATCAGAATGAATTTATAATTGATCTTTTATTCCATGTATTTTAACAGAAGCACTCAATACTGGCCTAGGTGCCGGCACTTAATGTTGTATAAGGATAATTGCAATTAACGTTACTTGATAATGTATGTTTTATATTTTATATGGATTTAAAAGTATCAAAATGAAGTATCTAACACATCATAGAATATTTTTGAAATATTCACGTACATGATTGAACCTACATCAACAAAAGGTTAATTTTACAGGCAGTGCTATTCAATTTAAAAATGAAACTATACTTTTTTTCAAAATCGCCGAACAACATTAACATTTCTCAGATCGTTTATGACTCTATGGTAAACCATTATAGATTCAATTAACTTCTTTTATAATAAACAGTTGTAATAATTATCACGAAGTGCATCGGTACAGTGCTGGGGCTAGACTGAAGGCGAAGTACACGATATCCGAATACTCCCTCAAATACTCAATATCAATATAAATATATAATATAATCAAATTTGTATTTTTTAACTCATAATAGAAAATTGTTGTAAATGCTTGTAAGTACATCAGGAATTGGTTCATAAGACGGGAAATATGCTTTATTTAAAAATACTATTAACCCCATATTTCTAAATTTCATCGGAACTTTTGTCTTGCTTCCTCAGATAGTTTTAAATTATGATACATTGATTGAATAAACTCTTGATTTAAGCATCATTATAATAATTATTGCAATATACTCGAGTTATACTAAAATTTAAGAAAGAAAAGAAATTTATTTATTTTCCAACATAATAAGATAATTGATAAAGATTTGCGGTACATGCTTGTGGTTAATTTAAATGGGGATATTATTTATTTAAGTATATTATGAGTACCTTTTTTCTAAACTGTAGAGAAACTTTTGTGTTACTTTCTTAGATTCTTTATTAGTCACATGTTCTTTGTAGAAGCAATACACTTCAGTTATAACCAACAACTATAATAATTATTGCGAAATGCATTGGTACAGAGTTGGGGCTAGACTGAGAACAAAGAACTGTGGACGAACCTGCAAGAACATGTCCAGTCCAAAGTTCAAAGCTGTGGGCCATTAGAAAATACAATGAATTGAAATTATATTTTAATTTACCAATTATCCAAAATATAATGTGTTCTTTATATATAGTATTTACTAACAATTAATTGTGGTTAATTTAAATGGGAATATTATTTATTTAAGTATTTTATGAGTACCTTTTTTCTAAACTGCAGAGAAACTGTTCTGTTACTTTCTTAGATTGTTTATTAGTCCCATGTCCTTTGTAGAAGCAATACACTTCAGTTATAACCAACAACTATAATAATTATTGCGAAATGCATTGGTACAGACCTGGGGCTAGACTGAGAACAAAGAACAGAGGACGAACATGTGCAGTCCAAAGTTCAAAGCTGTGGGCCATTAGAAAATACAATGAATTGAAATTATATTTTAATTTACCAATTATCCAAAATATACTGTGTTATTTATATATAGTATTTACTAACAATTTACGAATCAATAATTAAACATTTCTGGTATGCGCTTGTGTGTACATTTAGAATTGATAACATACATATGTATGTATGTATGTACTTTATTAAAAACATATTGTCATAAGCTTATTTCTAATAAGTACAGAAATTGTTTTGTTACTTTTTCTGATAGACTTTAAAATTATGATTCATTTTTGAAAGGAATAAACCATTGATAAAAAAATATTGTAATTATTTTTAAATAGTGGGGGAAGTACTAATATAAAAATTAACAAATTTATTTATTTTCTAATAAATAATATTACAATTGGTAAAGATTTTTTGGTATATTTTTTAGCTTAAATCAAAAATTGGTTAATTAAAAAATAAATATCATTTATTTAAATTTTTAAACAGTACCTTGTTTCTCAAATGCAGATAAACTAATGTGTTATTTCCTTAGATAGTTTATTATAAATTATCGTTAATCGCTAATAAATAATTACAAAACATGTGAAAAAGGATACATCATCGTTTTAAGGTCCATTTTCACCTTACAGATATCTGTGAATGTAGTTTCACAATAGTGAGTATGACAGTGCTTGTTCACGCTGACTGTGAACCTAAACTATTAGTTAAACTTGGTGAATGAATGATAAATACAACTAACAACTGCAACCGTAGACTAATGAAAAATAATAAATATACAAATTTATAAGTTAGATATAAGGTTACAAGTTACGACAGTTCACTGACCAGTATCATATGTTAAAAAGTGACGCATGCAAAAATAGATAGTAATAACAACTATCAAGCATACCCTGATAATTGGAAAGTTCTCTAAAGACAGAAAATGTCGTAGTTTACTGTGTGGTAGTGCCAGTTATATTTACTAATATAATGGTTATCTATGTACCATATATCTGGTATACATAAAAGGGAATGATTCAAAGCTTTGTCCACGAAAAACTTTTGAATTATAGGAAAGATTTAAGTGTTTTTTTTTTTCATAAAGTTCTCTGTCGCCATGGGAAGGTTTAAAGATCCTGAAATTCTTAGTTGGAAAAAAGTTATGAACAAAATTAGTTGAGAAAGTACGTTTTTCCAGTTATTACATACCAATCCACTAGTCACGTTTTGAACATTAAAAAATATACATTACTGATTCTATTAAATGATATTATATCCACAAAAAGTTTTAAAAACATGCGAGTAATAAGGCTTGAAGTAAAGTTGGCCAACAAATTATATCTTTAAGAAAAAGCAAATCATATTCGCTTATTCATAGCGCCGTTTCTTAAATACTAATATAAAATAAATCAAAAATTATAATTTTTTCCCTGATTTTTTAGGAGGATTTGATTTTTGGTTCCTTTGTAAGAAGAAAATTTTGTGCCAAAAAATTATCAAGTTTCGGCCTCAGGTTACCTGTGAAAAAAAATTATGGAATAATAACTTAATACCATAAAAAAATATATCCCTATTTAAAAAACAAATCCTCAACAAAATTTAAATGGTATAAAATGCTTAATTTAACAATTATAGTTAAGAACGGGCCGAACAGATATTTAAAAAAAATACAGTATTGTGTTATTTTTATTCTCACATGCTCCTCTATGTTCAACAATTTGTTACTGGTCCTTAATCGTCAAAAATAACCACTAATACTATTAGTAAATTAAAATGCTAAATTCATCAAACTTTTAACAAAATACTAAATTAAAACATAAGATATAATTACCAAAATTAAGCCGGGCCAACTAAACAAAGTATGTATTATTAAATGTTCAATTTTAATTTATTTATTACTCTGTCTTTAAAAAAAAAAATGTTTTATTTAGTTATGCCCAATACTTTTAATGTTCACATTAAATTCTACGTTTTTAATATTTTTAGTATTATATATTAACCCAGTATATTTTCTAAACTTTATTAAATTCAGATATATTTAATGCAGTGTATGTCTATGTGGCACGTTTGGTTTATTATCTTTATGATTGTTATCGTGATGGTAAGGAATTTATCTAATTTACTGTTGTTATATACTAAAAATTTTAAATTTAAATGGACATATTTTATAAATACTCCTAATTTGACTTTTTAACAAACATTATTTGAAGAGATCCCCTAACCAGCCCATTTTAGCCTCATGCAACGATTTTCAAGCATTGTGACCAGACCAACTGTAAAATTTTGTGAAATTGTCTTTATTGTGTTGGTGGGCTCAAAAATGAGTTGATTTGACTGTACTTACAAAATTCATTTCTTGGTGAATTTTTATGTACAATTTTGACAATTTGCAAACACCTATAAAATGTATTTTTGAGCCCGCTAAGATAGTAAAGCCAATAGACAAAGTTCATTGTGGTGTCAATATTCTTCCGGAGCTACGATATGTGCTCAGGGAACAGAACATGTACTTTAATTCAATAGATAGCAACAAAAAAATAACTGGTGATGTAAAAATTGTTTTTTAAATGTTCATATTTCGTCTCTTTTTTTTAAAGATCCATGGCAACGTCAACTATCATTTAACAGTTTCTGAAACAAAGTCAATTAATTTTCTACTATTTCTTCCCCACAAAGACCAAACCAGAACGTGTTTAAGTTAAAATGAGAACAACATTTTAATGCCAATATATTTTTTATTTGGGTAATTTTCGGCGATTTTAACGCAAACTTACTCGTTTCCAAATTGATAAAGCTGAATATCCCAATATACCTAATATTACTCATCCAAAAATGTTTATCCAATATATCATTTTTTTTTTTACTCAATAATATAGCATCCCAAAGTTACCATATCATTGCCGGTCTCCAGCAAGGATCTAGCTCAAGTCCAATATAATATAATTTATTTATAAATGACTATCCGAAAAAAAAGGTTAATATATTCTCCTTTTTTTTATCGAATTGAAAAAGTCACTAATAGACTCAAAGAAGCTTTCAACAAACCTATGTACCATAAAAATTGGGGATTACAGCTAAACTTTGAAAAAAAAAAACAGAAGCCATAATTTTCACCTAAGGACGACCTATAATTTCCTTGGACATAGTTTTAAATGATGGGCCGAGCATTTTTGGCAAATCCGTAAAATAGTTAAAATTTATGACAGATAGTAAACTTTTATTCAACGAGTATATTCATTCAAAGCTAGAAAACACCAGGAAAATAATGTACAAAATATCTATTCCATATATTATAGAAAAACCCGAAAAACTATCCTTCAAGAATAAATTGATATTCCACAAAGCTGTAGTGAGACCTATCATAACATGTCCCATATACATTATATATATATATATATATATATATAGCTTCACTAATATAACTAGCTCCAAAAAATTGCCAAATCACCTTTACCATCCGTTCTAAACCCACGACTTCCTGCCCGATAGTATCCTTTGATAATACACTACTTATTTCTGTCAAACAGATCTGTTACCTAGGACTACATTTGGACAAACGACTAACGTAGAATCCTCACATAGGACTGAAAAGATAGGAAAGAGTTCTCCGATTCCGACTATTACAACACTTACTAGATAAACGGTCTAAACTTCCAACTAAATACAAAAGACTCATTTATATGACTATAATGAGGCCTATCTGGACTTACGAAGTTGAGTTTTGGGGCTTCATTAAGCCATCGAATTCCTCTCGTATCCAACTCTTACAATCCAAAATCCTTAACGCTGCTTACCTTGTCATAAATCAAGTCATGCATCAGGACCTCAATGTTCCATTGCTGATTTGTCCGGAACCTGGTACTAATCCTTCCATGATAAATTTCCTAACCACTCAAACCCACTTGTTTCTAGCCTGGCTTCTCCTTCATTACCTGATAACCCTCCAAAACGTCTGAAAAGAAGATCGTCTCGAGATATTCTCATTAGATGGTATTGCAGTTCTATCAATGGGTAGATTCTTCACATGTCTGTATCATCCCATTGTAAAACTAACATCAAATTTACTTGTATATATTTTTAATACAGTTGTAAATATCATTTAAAAAATCACAATTATTCCAAAACATATCTCTCAGCATTGTTAGCAACTATTCATATTACAAGAAAATAATTACGATTCATTCAGAATTAAATATAGACACCGCAAATGAATATAAAAACACATTGACTCAAATTGATTTATTTAAATCTTACTCTAATTCTTTAAATCCATTAATAACCGAAATACAAAAACAACGAAACATATATTGCTCTAAAAGTCATCAATGACAATCTTTATTTCCTTTCAAAAACTGTTTTGGTTTACTATATCTTACAGTTTATTTTTTACCAAAATGTAAAGTGATATGTTATAAGTAGCAAACAAAAACGAATTGTTTAAGGGTGTATCCCAAATGAATCTAAAATTTATGAAATAAAAACTTCTATTAAAAAAAAATGTCGTTTAAACTGATCTATTCGCTTTTAAACCATCATATGCCAGAGCAAAGACTGAATCAGCCTCCAGACGACAAGGCCCTCCTAGAAGACACCTGGAGCGATGATATCCGCGCGGCTGAGAGGGCTGACATAGAAGCTGCCTCGGACTGCGCACGCCCTGCCTAATCCCAAAAGGCCCGGAGCTACGCTGGATATCCTCCCCCCCTTTCAGTGTACACCAAATATTTGTACACCGACAGGCGGCAGCTTTATTAAACAGCTGTTAGATGGACCGATAGTCGGATCGCACGGCATCTGTCCTATAGCCACCTTTGTCTGGATAAATCACCAGTATCGTGGCCTCCGCTCTGTAAGGCATATTTCAGATTTAATTATTGTACACAAACTGCCATTTCACGAGTTTCCATGTCCCAAAGTGAGTGTTGGAATTTTTCTTATAAAAACCTGACACGATCGTGTCAACAACACCACACTGTATTTTCGGCATATAATAGCCTTATTTGTTGTCTTAATCAAATAGTATTTTAATACGTTCATCAAATCTAATATGGTAATTCGTCAATCTAGGAAAAACCCATCAAGTTAAAGATTAGTGGTCAGGTTTCCAACGCTGTATCCTCTCGTTAATAGAAATCAAAAACAACCGTTCTCGTTTATAAAACAACTGATTTACAGTTGGGAAGTATGGAGTAGCATCCTGTACGAAACGAAAAAAATTAGTCATTTCAAAACCAGATGCAAAGAATGCGCAGCTGTGCACCTTAGTTTATTGGTAACAGTCAATTGCATCGTGAATAAATAGATGAATTCATACAAAATCGTTTTACAAAACTTCATACCCAGTTACCAGCAGTTAAAGGTGCAATGGGTTACAGCATAGGAAATCCAACTTCATATAGTAATCCTAGACATTCTGCTGTTTTTATAGCATAATAAACTTTTTATTTATTTATGTTTATTACTATTGTTTCTCAAATTATTTCCTTAGTATATAAGTCATTTATTTTTTTTTACTAATTCTATTAATATTAGTTTTTATCGCTTTTTTTTCTTCTTTCACTCTTCTATTTCACATTTATTATTATTTCTCAGGTACATTATTTAGATTATTTTTTTTAATTAAAATTATTTAATAATTATATCATTGTAAATTTTTAGGGGTGTCTTTTTTCACGAGAATAGACTCCCACGTTATCAATTGTTAAAAACAAATCTAATTGTTGTAATAATCATATTAGGCTCACCAGACCGATCTGATAATAAATAAATAAAAATATTAGTGGTCACTGACTAAACATATGTACAGCCCCATAAACCATTTGAATAGATTATTTAAAAAATAAATAGAAAATGCCTTATTATTATCAAATTTTAGTGATAAAAATCATTGCTACTAATAGTAAAACTACTACTGAAATAATCAAACACAGAAAGATTCAGTCTACCGTGCTAATCGCAAAACTTTTAACTGCCAGCATACTTATTTATTGTAAAATTGAATCACGTACCGCCCACCTCCACACCCGAATAGAGACAAAAGGAAGCTCTCCTTTAGGTTGTTTAAAAGTGCATTTTGACGCACTTTTATGGTATGTACTCATGTTAAAACCTTTCAGGTAACATTATATTATAAGGAAAGGTAAACGATTAAACAATTATAACAATAATTTATTCACAAAATACTCCTTAAAGCTGCCCGACTCTCCGATTATCCACCCCAAAACTCCCGCGGATGCCTATTTGGGAACCACTGTTATGATGATAAAGATAAAAAAGAATAAAACTAAGTATAAAGAAATTGGAAGGATGGAGACCGAGGGGAGGACCGAAGATTAGGGAGTCAAGGAGACGTTCGGTAGGAGATGAATAGACTGGAGGAAGAGCAGACAGCTGGTTCAGGAATGGGATTAGGATGAGAATCTTCGTGATTGCTCCTCATCCTGCAATAGTCCAGTAAAATGATACATTTCACTTCACATTAACTGGGGTAGTTCTGATGGTTTGTTATATTGTATTTGATAGATAGCTAATGACTTTCGAACTCACACAGGACCAAAAAAAAATTCGCTATATTTGTCAATTTTGACCCCCAAGGAACAATGTAATGTTAAAATTGACAATTTTATAATAAACTAAAATTTCAACAAAATAAGACCAATCTTATTTCTTTATACCCAATAATAACAATAGCATATGGTCAATCTTCTTAAGATATTGCTAATTTTCTTTCTCCAGCCCATCTAACTCCGGAATTTCCAACGTGATGGAGTATTTTTGTTCATGGATTTTGATAGTAAATCGGATTTTATTTTTTTAACCCATTTGAAAAATGGGTTTTTCATGTTTTCCTAGGAGAATGATGTTGATATTAAGTTACTGCTTGTTAAAGGTGAAACATTATAATTAAAAAATAATTTAACTGTGTAAAAGTTTTCATTTATGCAGTTACTATGTTTTACGACTAAACGCCTCAATTGATTTTACTCAACCATCTGGGAAGACTAAAATGGCTGCCATGCTGATCCCTCGATAAATAAATGCCTCACGATGACGGATCCCTAAAGGGTATGGAATACTGAAACGATTTTGTCCTTTCAGTGTATTCTATTGTTATGATAACAAGCAATATTCTGCCTTAATTTGCATAAGCTAAGAAAATTTAAAACTAGTATAACTAAATTAGCAAACTTTTCATGAAAACAATTATTCGTACAGTAAAAATAGCCGTAATAATATTTTTTTAGTTGGCTATCAACTCACAATTTTCACACAACATGTAATCCTTTATTCATACACAAACACAAAATAAGCCAAATGTTCATTGCTGAAAGAATTTTTCAAAGAAAGATGGTTCATAAAACGAAAAAATCAAGTTATACTAACAAAGAAGAAATAATTAAAATATTGGGGTTATCTCACACGTTTCTGCAATAAATACTTTAAAAGGTTACAGAGTACAACTAACAACACACAAAACAGACAACCTCTGGTCCATGTAAGTGATATAATACCCATCGTTCTCAACTGTAGGAGGATGTCCTTGAAAAAAATGGCCTCGCGTAACTGCATCAGAAAGAAACTGTTTACATTGGATAGATTTCAAAACACGTAGAAGTAAAATAAGAAAAATATTTACCTCTCAAATTAAATATCAAAATATATGTATCTAGAATGAAACCATTAACGAAATCTATGAAAATCTCTTTTGCAGGAGACAGAGATGGAAATGCTGAGATAACTAAACACATTTGAATCAATAAAGATCATAATAGAACCTTCACATCGCTAAAAGCTAACTGCTTATATCTAGCATCTCTCAATGGCGTTTACTATCCCAGAGAGATGATTTAACGAAACTCAACAAACATTCACTTCAAAGTGTGAATATTTCCTCCAGGAATTTTCCTCTTTAAGATTTCATTAGGACCTACCGCAAATATCTGTAGTTTTGGCTACCCCTTCACGACCACAATTGAATACCTTATCAAGCGTAGTTTCCATCCTGGGAGGATTTGCAGCGAATGCCAGTAAAACTCGCCAATACTTCTATCACTTCATCTCCTATCAATTTACGGAACCCATTGAGCATGTACTGTCCAGGCTTTCTGATCTAGAATACCTCACTTATTATTCACATGATATAGAGTCAGGACCTATTATTCACAGCCACTTCGACAGTGCCACAATGGCTTTAACAATTTTGATGAACTTGCCTAAAGTCTTCTCATTAAATTTCTTTAAATTTTAGAACATAGTATAATCTAAAAAAAAAAGTAAGAAAAAGTTAGGAAGAAAAGGGAACTGTATTTGAACAAACCTTAAAAAGTTGATAAATATTTAAAGGTAAATCATGAAATGGCCATTTCAAAGGTAATTGAATCGCCAAAAAAATGTATTGGACTTATTTACACTTTTCGTCTGACCCTGGGTAATTTGCTCTACTGCACCTAAAAGAGTTTCAATTTTAAAAAAATCTAAATCGTACTGGACTTAGTGTTTTGCTTTAAATGAATTGAAATAAACTACAAAATTATTATTATTATTTTTAATTAAAACCGAAGGTTGAAGTCTTGTCTTCTAAATAAATCAAATTAAATTAAATAAAAAAACTATTTCAAATAATTTTTCATTTTTTTTTAAGCTTTGTACAATTATTTTGAAACTTATCGTTTTTAATTTAATATATAATTAATTTATATAGTAAACCTTTTGATAATAGTCTAGAAGGATAGATTATATAGTTTATAATTTGCTACATTTTAATACAATAGTTCTTTCTTCTTGAGGTCAATGCAGTACTAGTACTTTTTAGTGTGCAGTCTGTTGTCTAAATTCAAATGAAGATTCACCGAATTATTCGATATTAATTGTGATTTGCATCAGGTAAAATCTACACTTGTTTAAGAAAACCATAAAATATCTAAAGCTCAATACTTCTTGCACCCATTTTTTAAAGAAAAAAGGTATAAAACTTCTACTAAAAGGATAAGACCTCCAATCTGCCTTGGAAAATTTCATATTATCATTTTATATTTAACGAATAAGATTAAATAATATAACTATATATTAGAGACCTTACTTTTACTCATAAAATTGCATTTGCTTAATTAATTTGGAAATGATACCGGCTATATAGTGGCTAATATACAGAGCAGTCAATTTCCAACATTTTAGTTCAAATATTAGACGCTAGATAGTGCTAGTGTAATAATAACCATGGAAACGCCGCTAAATACAATCTACAAGGTAAAATGTCCGATCAGGGTAAATTATTGTCAGAAAATATAAAAGATGAATCTACTCCTGAAAAGTGGCCCATTCCACGCCCAAGATCAGGGATTAGATCTGAAATACCTAAATCTTCAGCTTGGGTAAGTATATTGCTTGTAACATGATATGACAACAGTTTGGATGTGATGAATCTGTTTATGTATACCAACAATTTATATTTATAATTAATATTTTAATTACCTTGATATTAACACATAAATTTTTATTTATTTTTGATTTAGAGTGAAGATGATGATCATGAAATTGTATCATTCTCAGTTCAAGCTGAAGTTACCTCTGTACCAAAAGAGACATCATTTTCTCACTCACCAACAGCGGAATCTCATAAAACAACACCTGGTGAAATTTCTCCTGCACGTTCTTCTGTACCATCATCCCCAGCTAGATCTGATACTGAATTCATTAAGAAAAAAGCATTTTTTGTATCTCCAATGGCCACTAAGCATCAGGTTTCTTAGTTTATTTGTGCACTATAGATAGTTATATTATATACTTCAGCTAAATCTTCATGAGTTAACTTGATTAAAATAAAAATTTATAAAAACAATTTGTTCACTACAGGTAGGTCTTTTATTATAAAATATTCCCGTGAAATTCACTGCTACCTATTTATTTTTCCATTTCTTTTATCATTACACACATACATTTTGGGGCTCTTTCCCCATCATCAAGATTATTATCTTGTATTTTAAAAAAGCAATATTTTTCTCTTAAACAAGTATTTAAATTTCAGGAAGATCGTTGATTGACAGTGTTTAATATACAAAACATGTTAAACTAATTTCAGTTTCATTTTTTTTTTTGGGGGGGGGAGGGGAATGGAGGAAGAGCTCCAAAATATAGATATGAAACAATAAAAGAAATAAATAGGAAGGAATGAGCTCATTTAACACCTAATATGAGAAGATTTGCTTAACCTTAAATGAAAAGGGTCTAATTTTTATACCTGTCTATCGCTGTATTTGTATAAGTCCATAGCTGTTATCAAATTAGAGCAATAATAATAATATAGGTTATAGCACCCACCAACATTAAGTGAGTGCACGCCTGACTGCCTTGTGGAGGGACATTTGTGTACCGTTACCAAGTTAATTAATAAGGGAAGAGGTGGTTTTAGAAGTCCCCTTTCCTGTCAGTCTAATGCCAGAAAGTATTTATACATATAGTTAATTATATTATTTTATACATCTAGATGTTTTAATTTATTCTACTCTTAAATACACAATTGTCTGTATTAATCTAATAATGATTTGCAGAACACAGAAAGTCCTGATATTAGACGTAAACCTGATACTGGAGAAAGCAGTGGGAAAATCAGTGAAATATCATCAATTAAAAGTGGAACATCTATTTCAGATAACAAAACTTATCGGGAAAAAATCAGAGAAAGGGTTCAAGCAGCTAAGGTAATTAAAAGGTTGAAATATTTAAACTAAAAATAGGTAAATGATTATTTTAAATTATTAAGGCTATTATATGAGGAGAAGATGGTTGGGGGTGTGGTCAAAATATTTTAAATATTAAATAAATTATATTAAATATTTTGACCACACCCCCAACCATCTTCTCCTAATATAATTCATCCATGGTCAACTATCTCTTATCATTATTAAGGCTATTTTTTATATATATTTAATCCTTAGAGCAACGGGTAGGTCTGAGGGATCCATAGCAATATTTATCAGTCTTACACTTTGGTTTCCTAAGCTAATTTTTCATTATTAATTTTTTTAAATGTTTTTTCATGTTTTTCAGGAGAGAGCTATGGCAGCTGGTGCATTTAAAACAAAAATGCCAAGGATCAAATCCCCTACAGATAGTAAATCAGAAGAGGTTTTGTTGTTTTTAAATTTTATTTAAACTTATTATTTGTGATTTATATTCTATAATTATTATGATACATTTGCTTTTTTAGTTTGACAAGGATGAAGACAAAGTTGAAGAAGCATTGAAAAAGCACAAGGAAATTAGGTCCAAATGGAAGGTAGCAACTGCTTCTGTTCATGTTAGTATAACTCCTCCTTTTATCGTTTTTCGACAGTGTGGTTTTGTATAATTATGAAATATCTTCTTAAACTATCACTATTTCATTTGTCACAGGTTGCTAACATTCAGTCAGGTTATGAATTTTTTAGTAAAGGTTGGGAGGCTCCGATAAAATCATCCCTTGAAGAAAATGATTCAGAAGATGCTGAACAACCACCAAGTAATACATCATAATTTATGTGTACTTTTAATATAATATAATATTATTTACTTTATCTTTACCAGAAGGAGAATCAAGCGATGATGAAAAGCTATTAGTGAAAGATATTCTCGGATCTAGAGAGGGTGATTGGTTCCCTCTGTACAATCACCTGGCCCCAGAACTAACAGATTGGTCAGCAGTTAAAGAAAAACAAGTTGGTCTTTTCTTCTGTCCATCAACATCTCCAGGTTTGTTCCTACTATCACATTCATATATTAGTGAATTTTGAATTATATAACTCCATCTAATGGAAATTTATTTAGGTTAAGGCTCAACACTTGTAAAACCAGCGTAAATAAATGATTAAATAGATTATATATCTAATTTCTACTACATTGTACTTTATTTGTTGATGCAAACTATTTTTTGTGCTAGGTATATTTCATATTGTCAATGTCCTATAAAAAGAATTCAACAAATAGAGTATTTTCATATTTTTCACTTCTTACTGCAATTGTCATTGGTACTAACTAGTTTAAAAAATGTGAAACACAATTAAGATACAAAACCAATTCTCAAAAATATTAACATTTATAGGAAATGATTATTTTATTTATTTATTTTTTTTTTTTTGGACTTCATCCTATTTCCACTTGACTTTCAATTTTTTTTAACAATACCTTATTTTGAAGTAGGCAATCTATACTAATGGTTTAAAAAATTTAATAAATTTTTTAAAAAACTGACAGTTCAAAAGTCAATTTTTTATTTTATCCTTCTTAAAACTGTGTTATTGGACTCAACTCCTTTTACACCGCAGATATAGAAATTTGTTTAGATTTAGAAAAATATATACAGTGTACTCTCGGTAATATGAACTTTGATACTCCAAACACTCCAGTAATCCTGGTGTAAACTGGTGTAAAAAAAAAGGTACTTTTTTTAGAAAACTCAGTAGGCAATAACATTTTTTTTTCAAATAAAACTGCACATGTGTAAAGGACATATTTAACTTCCCAATCTTAAGGTAAGTTATTGTAACCACCTTGAAAATCTAAAGTGGAAATTTTTACACAGTTTTGATATTGGATAATCTTAATTCCTATGAAGTGTTCATAATATATTTTGTTGTAACTAAAAATACATAAAATGTATTGTAGAAATCATTTGATTCAGTAAAACTAATTTTATTAATAGAATATGTATAAAACAAATTTTGTTGGTGAACTCATTTATTTTTATTATGTTTTAAATAAATCCATAGAAAGAGTATATTTTATTTTTATTTATACTTTTTTCACTTACAAATGAACAGTCTTATAGTTTTAAGAAATCAAATCATCACTAGGGATGTAAAAGAAAACAATTTTTTAAAACTTGAAACTGTCAAATTTCCAAAAAAATTAAATAAACAAAAATAGTTATTTACATTCATATTGTTGAATTTTTTTACACCATTTTTCCTAATACTTTCTGTAATCCAAACTTTTCAGTGATCCGAACACCCTCTTGCAGCTATTAGTTCGGATTACCAAGATTATACTATACAGCCAAATGTTAAGCATTAGGTGAAAAAATCAGAACATAAAAGCTCATGGTTCTTTTAGTCTCAATGGTATTTTAATGTAACATTCCTTTGTTGGCAGTTGTAGGTATTTGAAGTTAATTAAATAACCTTTTATCAAATCTGTCATAGTTTCAAGGTATTTCTCTGAATTTTCATCTCTTTTTAACATCTTCATGTTTTACAGTTCCGATAGAAGAAAAACTCGAACAAGAAACATCCCCTAGATTTATTGAAGATGAAGGTCTTTATGTTGGTAAAAGGACTAAGGTTTCTTGGAAAAGGAGAAATAAATTAGAACAAAGAATAATGGCTATGGGTTCTGAAAAGTCTGTATTTACAGTACAGATGTGTTTGATTAATTTATATTTATAAATGTTTGTCTCAAATTAAGCTTTAAAAAACTTACATTGTCTAGATTTTGGTTTGGTGAGGATGGTGAAATTAGAGGTATTCAAGATCCATTGGAATATAGCAGCTTTAATATTTATTTAGATGATGAAGTGCCTCCTGAACTGCAGGTTGAATATGTGCCTGTTAGTGTTTACAAAATCCTAGATAGTTTTGATTAATTAATAAATGTTTGTATTATTAACCAAATGTAATGGTAATGATGTTTTTAGGCTAAAAAAGATAAACCTGGTGCCCTTTCTGCTACTGGAGACGAAGTTTATTTATTGGAAATCGAAGTTGGCCATATCGTTTTCAGGCATCATCCTTTGTTTTCTAGGGAAAATTGTATTGCAGAGAGGCTGAGATCTTTATGTGAAGTTAAAGAGAGCCCAGCTGTTCGAATAGGTAAGGTTTTGTTCCATTAAATTTTACCTCCATAGCAAAATTTACTTTACATAGTGAAAAAGCTTATTTTTAATTGAATTTATATTTTTTTATTGAATAAATATGTACTATGTAACAATGGAACCTGATAACTTGAATGGGATAGCTGATAGTTAACTTCAGTCACTTATAAGCCAATTTAACATAAATCTCAATAATTTCTTATGTAATAGTACAGAGATTTTATTTTCTCTATATCTGGTTTTAGTAACAGTCGAAGACATCTAGAACTTTTTATTTGAAATTCCAGCATCTGAATATCTTGAATATTGTGTGTGTCTTTCTGTGAAAAACATGGATTTTAAAAGTTCTTGAATTTTAAAATTAATCATTATCATTTTGGATTATAAATGTTTTGAACACTCTTAACTGTTGTGAATTATCCTTAAAGGAAATCAAATTTATTTTGTTTATTAGTATTTTTCTTCTTACAACATCCTATTCCAACCACAAAATTGTTTCCTACAATTATATTTACAGGATACACTGCTTGCAATTCCAGGTTGTGTAGTTCCAAATTCTACAGTTCTACCAGATTTCATTGTTAAAGCATTCTAGGGAACACATTATTTTCTAAGATATTACCGATAATCTTAAAATATTTGTATGAAATGTTAGATCGTAGGATTACAGAATGGATAATTTGCTGACCAGTTATGTATAAACATATCAAGATATATTAAAATTATAATAATAATTTTAATTAGATAAATAAGATGTATTAATGTTTTATTTCCTCAGGTGGGAAACTTCAAGCTATCCGTAATTCTCGGGATCATCTGCTTAAATTATATGGAGTTACTGAAGATCAATCACTTTTAGAAAGAGCCAATAGGTCAGTTCTAAAATAAGGTTTATTATCAACATATTTTTTGTTTAAATATTGAAAAACTCCTCTTGTAAGTGCAATAAAGTTTCACGTTTTCACACTTTTTAATTTCCTAACTCCTGATTTTATTTGCAGAAAGAGCACATTTCCACACAATAATTCCTAGCTTATTAATAATTCTGTGTAGTGTAGTGTACCAGCTTCTACTAGTACAAAATTTTTATGGCAGCAATAGTAACCCTAATTTATCACTAAATTTTGAATTGTTTTATATTTATCTTTTTTTTTTTTTATTTTAGCCTTACACAAGTTGTTGAAAAAATGTCTTTCTTGTATATTTTCTAAATGTAAATCATCATCAATAATTTGTTTTAGGTTGAGTAAAGAAGTCAAAACTATCAGGATAGAATGGCTTCAAGAAAAAAAGAAAGAAAGACAACATCTTAAAAACATTCTAGAAACATGGCGTGACTTGAAAATAATAAGAGAAAAACAGGGTTACATTAGTTCTATTTACAAGCTGAGGATAGTATCTCGAGAAGAGGATGATCATGATTGGGACAATGAGTTTAAGGCGTTAGTGTATTCAATTATTATGATTATCATTTTAATCAATGTCATTTAATTTCTTTCTTCTTTTTTATTTCCTTAGGAAATATAAATCCAATATTTTTCAATTCTATAGGTATCTAAATGAACAACTGGAAGAAGCAGAGGAACAATATAAAAGTGAAATGGAAGAATATGAAGAAAAATTAAAGAAGTGGAATAAATTGAAACAGAAAAAAGTATTTATGTTCCATAATGGAATTTTATTAATTGATGTTATGATAATAAATACAATATCAATTTTAGTTTATATTTTACTTTTTAAACTAGCGATGATAATAAGGCAAAGTGTAGTCATATGACACTAGTCATATATTTTATGATATGATTCTCCTATGGACCTCAGTTATAAATTCATTGTAAAATGAAACACTTGATTCTAATTTTAGTGTTTTCTATTTATTTAAGGATAAATTATAATTTTCAGAAACAAAAAATTAAATGAAGGAATTATATTTCTTAATTCTCAAATTAATTTGTTATTAGTAGTTTATTTATGTGAGATATTGAAATTTGTATAACTGACTTTATTAAAGCCCTTTATTTTTCAGTTTGTCTTTTTCTTATATATTTTGATTGCTTTTAACACTATGGCAAACAGAATAATGTTATAATGAGGATTTGTTTTCTTTATTAGTTACTAGTTAATTATGAATCAACCGTTTATTTAAAAATTTCAATTCTTAATTTTTTTATGAATAAATATTTTATTCACAATAATTATTTTTAAAAACAAATTTTTAGTCAGTTATATGTATATATTCACTGTATAGTTCTATGATTTAAGACAAACAGTTTTGAAAAATTTTGTCTTTTGTACAATCAATTTTTTGATTTATTAAGTCCCTTATGCTATTTATTTTGGTAATTTATTACAGTTCTAGGCAATTAATAAACTTTAGTGTAAAAAATCCCAAATTATTTAATAGCATTATTTTTCTGAACACAATTTTCACGGTCTAAACTCCCTTTACACAGCCAGCACAAATATATTAATAAGATATAAGAAATTTTTATTTTTTATTTTCTCCAAAACAACTCTTAATAATTTTGATTAAGCTCAACAAACAATAAGCAATTATCTGGTATTTAATATCAGATAGGTTTTATTCTCATTGAAATTGCTTAAATACTGAAATTTCAAAAAATCTTCCTCTAAAGTACCTTTAAGTTTGTTTATTTAAAAAAAATAAACAGTTCTCATAATATATATAATATATATTGTTAGTCATAATATACAATGTATAAATACAAATTATGAAAGAAGTTTATGAATAACTAATGGAGAAAAAAGGAAAAATAGATAAATCTGATTCAAACAGAAAATACCAAAACCTAACAACAAAATACCAAACCTAGGAACAAAATTTATATTTATTATTTCCATCTTGAGAAATTCTAAATTACAAACCTTTTTAGCGACAGAAAAATAAAAATGTTTTGTTCATAGTTTTAGTTTTAGATTTTATTTTCGAAAATCACAAAAATAGTGATAACTTCAATGTGAGCTCATTGATCTACACATTGGGGATAGTGAAAGTTATGTGATACGAGGACCGTACTAGATTTTTATCAAAACCTTTAGAACAATTCCTTATTGAAATTTAAGAGCATTTGGTTGAAATTATAAAAGTTTGAATAAATTATATTTAAAAAATAAATAATAATTTTCACAATTGATAATTGAAGCTAAATAGTCAAAAAAGTACAAGTCACACAGAACAATGTTTTATTTAATTTTAGAATGTATAGAATCCAATCTAGAAATCTAAACCAAACACCTAGCTGAAGAGCGGGTTATCTCAGTAATGTGTTGTGCTACTGATTCCCAGGACATGGGTTTAAATCTGGCTGAGGCAGATAATTATTTAACCTTTTACTGTAGATGTGAGTCAACCCTGTGGGTTTTTGAAAGCCCTTCTGGTGTCCACCCAAACCTATAATGTGGCTTAGTTGGGGAAAAATCTGGCAGTTGAACATAATCTTAAACAAACTACCTCCAAAGTAATAAACATTCCCTTCATAGGTTGTAGAAGAACAGATTTTGAATTTGGTAAAGCCTTCACATCATTCCTTATATTTCATTATCGATCATTCTGTGTTATAAAACTGTAAAATACGTTGTAGAGTTTGGCATCATTTCTTTTCATTTTACTAACCACTTTCATTATATTTTATAAAATGAAGGTTTTTGTTACTGAATCAATCATGTTTATTAACTTTTAATTTTATTACAGTTCTTCTTGTTTGTAATATAAAACAAGTATGAACCTTATTATTCAACATCTGTCGTGAATTATCATTTTAATGGTAGTTTACAAATTTTTGTTTGCATTAAATCTCATGAAACATAGTTTTGGCTTCTGCACTTCATTATTTTTTATTTATTTTTTGTAATTGTTGTTTCATTATTTAAGGAAGAAGGAATAAGTTCCGAAGATGAAGTAGAATCTTGTCCTGAGGAAGAATTAAAAGAACCAACAAAACCAAAAAAGCTTAGAGTGTCAACACTAGAAACAACGATAAAGGAAGAGTTATCAGAATGTCTAAGACCACCAGGGGAACCGGCAATTGAAGTTTATTTATTGGAAGATTTAAATATAACACAAAATACTGAAAGCGCTATGTAAGTTAATGTATATTTTTATGATTAATTTGAGTTTTTATGTAGGAAAAAGTTAAGAACTTAAAATGAAAAAAAAAAAAAAAAAAAAAGACATATGAATATTATGTCCAAATATTGACCAATAAAGTCAGATATCATTTTACATACTTTCATTATATCAGGAGTTCCTCAAGGTTGTATCCTATGATCAGTCCTCATTCCTCTTCATACTGGTGATATCTCAGTGTGCCAATGATTCTTGCATGTTGCAGGTTCACTATAATAGCTTGCTTCATAAAACTTTTAAAGAATTAGTTTAAAATTAAAAATCTATGAACAAAGACTATAAAAGTCGAGTAAATTATGTTTACAATTAGTCTACAATGTTAGACATTGTATTCTTACTTAAGTTAATTATCAGACATGTGGAAGAGAATATTATAGTAATATAGAAGTGAGGATATAATAGTCGCATACTAATAACAAACAAAACTCATCAGTATACACAGATAAGGATGCCATGATCGTCTATTTAAATAGTGGAGGAAGTTGAACTTATGAATACAGTTTTGAGGAACTTCAGTAGTTAACAATAGAAAACATAAATAAATTATGTCCTGATCTATTTTAATTAAAAATATAGATAACATTTTTTTTTTTTATCAAAGTCTTCCATTGGCCAATTAATTGTATTAATTTTAAAAACAAAATGATTGTAAATTAATTATCTGAGATTCCAGAAACATTATATATGTATCTATTTTTTTAAGGGAAGAAGAAAGACGAAAAGTAATGAAACAATGCCAAATTGCTGTTTCCCTCCAGGTAAATGGTAAACAGGTGGATAAAGCCACAGGAACTCCAATTGATGAAATGTTTAGTTCTCACTTAAATCATAGGTTCTGTCTTAAATTACAATCCCAGCCTTCTAGCCTGTCTCTGCAGATCACTGAGGCTGGGCATCCAAATCTTTTTGGGAAAAAAAATATTGCTCAAATTTTCATACCTATTCCAGGAAGGTGAGAAGCTCATAATAATATTATAAAAATTTAAGTATAGCGTTTAATTACTATAGCTCCAGCATTAATTAGCTTTGCATTATATTTTTTATTCTACAATTAAATTTAAGCTATACATAATTACATTTAAATTTTCATCCCAATCTCAAAGAAATAAAATTGGAAAAGATATAGAGGCTAGTTAAAGAACAGTTTCATTTTTACCTAATGCCCCAGAGCTCCACAATCCAAGAACCATCTTACTCTTTTGATCTATAAATTAATAAGAATCAAAACTGAATTGAGAAATATGAGTACTTTGAAATAATAAAGAACTATTTTAATAGCCAATGTTTTGACCCATAGTGCAGGCTGTTGTGATTGATGGAGGTGTACAGCATAAATTTACAAAGGAATTGTTGAAAAAATTAAATGGCTTTAGTTTTGATATTAAATTATCCCATTGGATATTAAAATTTCCACTGAAATTTTAATTTCAATATTTTATGGCATACTAGTTGTTTATTGGGCTTGAAACCCTTCAGTTCTCAAATGAGGGTTGGCGTTTTAGGTTATACTGCAGTCACCATAAGAAAGTCAAAATTTATTCTTAAGATCTCACACCAAATAAGAGTTGACCTTCCCTGACTGAATTAGAGTCACTGCTTCTTACTGTAGAGTACCGTAACACCTTTCCCTCATTTTTGTAATTGTAATAAATGTTCTTTTCAGATTTGAATAAAAGTTCATTTTCTTTGTTTGATTTATGCAACAATGTCACTATGGGCATTGTGGTTTGCTAAATTAGACCACTAGTGTAGTGATTAGAAATTTTTATTTTTTATATAAATGCTTTTTTATAATTATTTTTTAGAATAAATACCGATTCTGCAGAGTGGTGCGACTATGAATTTAGTTGTGGGGAACGTGTAGGACCTTTTAAGCATACAGGTATGGGTTGTGGCCAACTAGAATCAAATGTCGGTGAAGAAAAAACTTTATATACAAACGGCCTCCTGGCTGTTCGTGCTGGCTGGGCAGACCCTCTACCTAACATTCTTCACCAACCAAAGCAAGTAACAATCATTCAACTTTATTCATCACCTTTTTTAATTCTTGTTTTCGTCGAGTTTGTTGTGAAATCAGATTAAACAGATCAAGTTCGTTTAATCTTTATCTGCAGTGCTGAGACTCATATTATTGTCTATTTCAGGCCAAATAAAGTGACAAAGCCTTCGCAGAATAACATTCAGAAATTAAAAGAATGGGTAGAGCAAGTTCAGTTAGATCCAAATGATCCCAACAATGCAGATTTATTTGAATATTTAAAGGTAAGTACTTTTTTTATTCTTTTATTTATCTCACTGGTGAATTAATCAATATTTTATGTTTGGATAGACAGCAGAAAATAAAGAACCGAAAACCAATTCATCCAATATAATGGAGTTCTGTTCAGAAGAAGAAATATTTGAAAACCCAAGATTAAAATTACTCATGCTCAGACATGCTGGGCAACCAGAGTTCAGAACTATGCGAATGATACCTTTAAATGAAAGAGAGATTCCAAAGGACATTTTTAAAGTAAGAAATTCAATTAATAATTTACTGAAAGGAATAAATATTTGTCCTTGCATGTTTTGTTTAATATATAATTTAAAGGTGATAAGAAATTTTTGCAGATTGTATTCTGATAACAGCTTAGCATATTATGCTATTATTAAGTTGTTATTATTATCCCATATTACAGCTTGGAAGTATTTGACAGAGAAAGTGAGAATAACATGTAATTGAAGTTGTCCAACTGCTGTTAGTAGTTCAAGATTTACAAACATTAAATAATAAAATTAGGGTTACATTCATAATTGTGCCTCTATAACATAATGGACAAATTTATATATCTGTTTATCACCTGTATATCATGTTTTATCTTCAGGTTTACAGGAACAATTTAAATTTAATAAACTTTTATATAATAATGGCTGGACATTAATTTTTTTTTATGTAAATATTTTGGTTTGTTGAAGTCTAATCTCACCTGATCAGTTCATCGATAACATTAATAGTGGAGACAATAACAATTCATTAGTTATTCAAAATATGCTCCAATAGCTCCTGTAAAATTATTTGCAACAAGCTTTTTATTTTTACTAAAAAAGTATTAAATATTTTTTTATAGCATCATTACTATTGATAAGATACAGATTTTTTTCTAAACTGGAAAATCTCTGAGGGCACACAGAGAGCACACCCCTACTTGCTCAACCATCATGATCTTTGTTCAGGGCATCTAAATTTGCTTAATAAACATGATAAAGAAGGTATTAAAAATAATCCTTTAGATATTGAAAGTCATTTCATAGATTTGACTGTATAAACTTGAAAATTGACGTTCTTCCATGCTAATATTTAACATATGTTACTCGACTCTATGACATTTTGCTATCCATTATAAAACCAATTTGTGTTGCCTGATATTTTATAACAATAATAAAGGTTAGCAAACCCAAAATTTTGATACCAATGTCGCCAATCACTATCTTCATACATCTGTCCTGTGTATGAAGTCCAAACCTAAATCCACTAAATCAGTCTTGAGACAGGCCTTCCACCAACACTTCAGTCTACCTTTCGGATGTTTACCTATTGGGTCAGTGTTTATTAACATTTTAGGAATCTATTGTTTACTAAGTCCTACAACCTTACATGTTCACCTTAGTTGTTGTAATGCTTTCACCTGAATTATACTTACCAGGTGGAGTTGCCCCAAGTCGGTGTTGTATAGGCTCCTAAATTCTCTGGTTAACTCATCCTCCCTCGGTCTGACAGAAGTTACGAGCTAAACAATTTTTAGTTTCCATTGACCCTAAATACTTAAAACAATCTATCTGTCCAAATTTATTTTCACCTAACTCTATATTTCTGAAATTGTTGCCATTTGTGATTCTAACCACATATTTTGTTTTATTTATACTTATTTTGAAACCTACTTTTTTGCTAGCTTTTATTAATGCAGTTAATACTTAGATGTTTTGTAATCATATTAGTTACTTAATTTTAAATTATTTTACTTTTCAATTATTTTTTTACTATAATTCTGATAATTTTTATATGTTTAAAAATAATTACTTATTTTCAATAGCTATATGAGAAAAGAATTAGCGGAAGGCAAAAAAAATCTAAAGGTGGGAGTTTGGAACAAGAACGAGCTTGGGCAAAAGAATATATCGAGCAAGTGAAGGAAGAAGTATTAAAAAAAAGTAAGCTTAACCAAGCGAAAACCTTCACAGATATGATTCATGAAGAACCAGTTCCTGATTTAGGGTAATTTTAATTGTTTCCTCAAAGCAGATTTTTTATCGAGATATCACAGATTTTGTACTAATTAAATAAGCAAACAATATTTATTTTAAGCACTTTGGGATTGACATTCATGAAATTTCTGCAACCAAAGAGACCTCTTCGACCGAGGAGAAAGAAAAGGAAAAAATATCCTGTTAAAAGCCTTGCTGGTCAACAGTTAGAGGTGATGTCCATAAAATATCTTTTGATATTCCCATTATTTGTGTAAAAAAAAATATTATGTCTAAACATATTCTGCTTTATTATGCAATTATTTTCTATAAAATAATTAATTTTGCCTAGCATTTGAAATCATGCAAAACTTCTTGAAACAAATTTGTGCATAACTTTGATGGGAATTCTTCCCTATTCTATTTAATAAAACGTTCTGGAATTTTCTGCTGATACTAAATAGTGTCACATACATAATTTTTTCTATTTAAGATTTAGAGTTAAATTCTTTTTATCTAAACAATCTTGTATAATATTTTGAAGCTTTGATTTCAAAGCTTAAACCATTCAACACAAATTTAGAATCAGGGTTCTAGACATCAAATTTTTATAATCAATTAAAAGAAAAGTTGATTTTACATGATAGTTTGCTTTTGTGGAAACTAGAACGATATTTTGGATTTTAAGCAAAACTGTCATACTTTTTTCATTTTTTACTAAATAATTTTGTAAGTATACGCCTGACAGAATGTCTTGTCATATTCTTTTTCAAAGTTGAAAACATTGGAAAACAAAGGAACTTATACGACCATTACTTTCTAAATGTTCTACATAAATTAACCATTTTCCCCCAAAAAGTCGAAAAATTTAATAGTTGTCTTTTGTTTTGTGAAACATCATCAGAAATATTTGTTCTACAAGAACAGTCGTGCAGAATGAATTTGAATAAAATTTAATTAGCTTTCATTTCAGCCATTAAAATAATGTTTAAGCTCAATGGTTCTGATAAAATGACTGATAACCAAAAACATTCAAAAGTGGAATTAGATAGATAATTTGGCTTGAATTATTGTGGGCGTTGAGGTATGTGGTGTATCTTCTTTATGAGCTGTTTAGAGCTTATGATTAGTAGATTCTATAAATCATATTAAAATTAGTGGATTCTATGAATTGCATTAAAATTATAGGATTGATCAGTTTGCAATGTTTTATGTTTATGTTATCCCATATGTCAGTAATGCCAGAGAGGGTGAAAAGTATTGGAGTTTGTGATTCAAGGATCTTTTTTTTGTTCCAACATAGGAATGAACCATCCAGAAACTACCAGATCTATCTTTTTGTCTCTTAGCGCAATAATAATAACATTAGGAGGAGTTTTATTGAATACACCTTCGATACATGTAATTTTGTATGTAAAATGTACCTAACACATTTTATTGGAAAGTCTAATTATCATAGGCTCAGTTTGTTCTAATCCCAAGATAATTAATAATTATAAATATAAGAAGATGGTCAGGGTTGCGGTCAAAAAAAGAACAAATAATTTAAAACTATTTGTTCTTTTTTTGACCGCAACCCTGACCATCTTCTTATATTTAAACCTTTACGGTCAACTATATATACATATATATAACTAATAATTGCTCTAAGTTAATAATCTCTTTAAAAACAAGGTCATTGTTAAGAACTTTATTTTGTGTGTTTGTTAATTCTGCAGATAATAATAAATATTGGAAGAGCTTTTGAAGTTCCAGTTAGGAAAGATGCAAATGAAAGAAGTAATGAGGAAAGTTTTTCTGTTGTTCCTGTTCGTCCATTCATTGAAGTGACATTCCAAGGAGAAAGGAGAAGAACAAACACTGCAGAGGGTGCCAACCCAACTTGGAATCAGGATCTTCATATCCCAATTGAGTGAGAACTTTTTTATTGGTTATCTCTTTGGTTTTTGTTCAATATGAATTGTCAACAACCCAAAGTTTGTCATATTACAAAGAATTTTTGTATTAATGTAACATATTATACTTAGTTTTGATGAGTGGATTGTTGTTGATACTTGTCAACTGCTCTTTTTATCAACATAAAACATATATCTGTTTTTTGAATTTTCAGAAACCCACACCCCAGCTTTAATCCAGCTGCACTTCAGTCTTTCAAAGAATCAATTCATATTCACCTTTTTGATGAAAAGTTAGTAGATATTATAGATGATGACAGGCTTAGAGAAACAAATATACACCAGAGGCTTGAAAAACATTGGTTGGCCAGCCTGAGGATCCCATTCGCTGCTCTATATTCAAATACAAGGGTATCATAGGCTATTTTAATTTTTTAGTTACCTATTAAAAATATATCATCTCCATATAATATATATATTTATATTCAAATAAAAATTTAAGGATAGACAGAGATTCCATAAGACAAACAAATAATAAATGATTTTATATTGAATTCCAAGCTTAATTAAAAAGCATTTTATTAATTTTAATTAATTAACTTTTACTCTGTTTATTGGTGTTTAGCTGCTTTAAAACTTTTAATAAACATAATTTGTTTGATTTTTCAAATCAGATTGAAGGAACTTTTCAAATGTACTCACCACCTGTACTCCTTAGTTACGAAAGGGAATCAAAGGAGTTTAGAGATTCAACCTTTTTAACTGTTTTTCTAATAGTTCATCCACCATTACATCCTCCATCTCCTTTGCAGGTAATTTTTTTTTCTTATGATTGTTTACTATGAAAATGAAAACTGACAGATCAATTGTATTCATTTAAAAGGAAAAAATTGAAAGTAGCGAAGAAGTATATTTAGAGCAGCATCTTGAGCATTGGTTAGGTGAAGTAAAAAAAGCATTTCCCAATAGATATGTACCAGCTCTTGTTATGGATTCCTCTGGAAGGTCTGTTTGTGTCACCAGATTCTTCAAAGATATCAAGCCGCCTGGTAAATAATATTTATTTTTAAAAAATATTATTCTGTTAAAGAAAATAATTTGACATACTATTTTCTAGGTTAATGTTAAAACGAATTAAATATTTACAAATTTTAGAAATATCACCTGATGTTAATACAACTCCTGAAATGGCTGCGAGATATGTTGCGATGATTCCCATAATTTCTGGAAATATGCTCTATCCTGGCTACTTAGACGTTTGGTTAACTGCTGATGTAAGAATCTTTTGGAAATAATTTTAAGAATTGTGCCAATTACTAGAGATCTGCATCACTCTATTGCTTTTCATTGAGTACTTTTCCATTTTCAACTAATCCATAATTATTAAGAGGAAAACTTTTTCAGTATTAATGTCCAATCTGATTTTACTACTGGTCTGATTATATAAATATTGTTAATAATTGTATTTTTTATAATTAGTCACTGACTCCAACATAGATTTATTATCTTTTACTGGTTTCTTCGAGTTGCCCACTATCACTATTACTGTTAATAACCTTGAAAACTTTGAATCAAATCAATTTCAAGTTCAGAAATAATCAAAAAACAACAATGTTTTCTTACCCAATCAGCCTTACAGTTGATAAGGTAGATATAGTGCAACAGGCCACTGTCTACGCCTATACATGTTTCATTTAAGGTGACAATAGCTTCACTACCACTACATGTAGTAATAACTATCACTCCAGACATTATTCGACAGTAAATACTGTCATGACTCCAAATATCATACAGTTTACACCATTTAGCAGCTAACTCAACAGCAGTTTCACTGCTGTTACATGTACTATCATCTATCATGCTAGATGTGTTACAGTACTGCCAAGATAATAATTTTTTTTTTTACCTCTGGCCACCTGATGTATGAAAACCAATATTTTATATTTAATGTAGGTAATAAATTCTTCTCTCATACTTCAGTACAATGAAGTACTCGATTATTTTTTAAATACCCAAAGGAACATAATTCTGTGTAATTTGAGAAAACAGAAAGTATTCATGGGAGAGAGAGAGAGAAAACTGAATATTTTTTGTATTCTTCAATCTAAACTGAAATATTGAGTAAAGTACAAATACTCAGTACCCAAATATTGTATTTGTGCTCAGTAATTCTTACTCAAAGAACTTTTTGCCCTTGTTGCATAAGCCTGTAATAAATTTTTGAAATAAAAAATCTATATTAATTACATTTTACAGCAAGTACTTGGTTTGGGAACATGTGAGAGTTGCTCAGCTGCTACATTGCTTGCCTGCTTCATGCGAGGCTTGGGCCTCCAGACGTGGCTCCTAGTTGGTTCAAGCCTCGCTTCTGGTCCAGTGCTATACATACTGGCCAGGTCTACTCGGGGTGAAACCACGATTTGGGATCCCTCTACTGGTCGCTGTTATCCTACTTCTCATCCATTCTCTCCCCTATATCGTGTCTACTGCCTAATTGATGACACCAATGTGAGTATTAACAAAAAGATGTTTAAACCTTTAATAGTATTTATTTTCAACTTCACACTTGTATAATGTTAAGAGGCAATATTACCAAATAAGTTGAATTAATTAGAAACTAATTGCTTCTACAGACGTAAACATCTTTTCATTTTGTTATTTTACATTTGCATTAAATAATATATTGAAATAGGTACTAAATAAATGATCCAGTGAGAATGAAAGCAGCATGTCACTTTACAGCTGATTGGATAAATTTAATTAAATATTTAATATTTTGTTAAAACTCTTATTGAAAAACTAAATGTAACAAATTAATTGCTGCTCCTAATGGAAAATTTCGGTCCAATGACTAAAGCCTCTTTCATTCTAACAACCATAACAACAAAATTATGTTGGACTTTAAGCATAGACTCAATTCAATTTTTAATAATATTTTGTGACTTCAATTCTCAAATATTAAATAAACAGGGTGTCCGAGAATACGAGTATACACGTATAAAAATTTCCCATTTGTGAAGTGTCCCACATGTAAAAGTGTCCTGGTATAGACATATTAAAATATATGTGGTATTCACAATATTTAGCCTCATTTATTGGTTTATAGTATAGTAGAGAATATTGTAAATTTTCTAAACTTTATTTATTAAGTGAATTAATGGCCGATTACATTGGGGTGAGGATCTCAGAGTGTATGGTTCAGAATGTTGTGGGTTCAAATCACACGTGTATCAGTCAATGTTGATTTCATGATAATGAATCTCGACTTACCCACTGGGGTTGTATAGGTCTTCAATGGAAGACTTGAGCTAAAAAAAAATCTTATTTAGAGTAGTCTCTCAGACATCGAAAAATGGATCAAAAGGAGAATTTTAATTGATTTGGCTGGAGAGCAAACCTGTAATATAGTAAGTGTAGGTGCAGAAGACATAGCATATAAGACATTGTACATTATTTAGGTAAAACATAATTACCGCATAAACAACTTAATCACAGCTTAAGAATTAGAATTGAATTAACAAAATATTTGTAATATAATGTAGTATAAAACTTTAAATGTCAATGTTTATATATTAAGCAGAAGTCTCAATTTTTTATGGAATAATAAACAACAGTGAAATGTATAGGAAAGGAAGCATCATTTTCAGGAACTTTTGATTTACTTCTTTGATTTTAAGAAATCTACTGCTGAGGCACACATTTTCTTGTAGAAGTATTTGGTAAGAGAAGTTGTTGTAAGTGGTTTTAAATGTTTAAAAATGATGAGTTTGATGTGGAAGACTGAAAGTATATGAAGACACAGAGTATTATTAGAATAAGATTAATTAGGAGTATTATTAGAGGAAGATTCATCAAACATAAACTTGCATTTATATTAAAAGTGATTTAAAAAGCAATTTTAAATTGTTTAAAATCATCGAGAATGATTAAACAACAAGGATATTGGGTTTCATTTGAACTGAAGCTGAAAGACAAAAACTAATTTTGAGTGAAATGCTGCTTACCAGGTTTGATAAAATGTTTTTTTGCATCATATAGTCACTGGTGATAGATGAATCCACTATGTTAACCCCAGAAGAAAAAATCATGAGTACCAACCAAGTGGTTGGATCAGTTTGGTGTTTTGTATTCTGAGTTGTCCAAACCAAGTAACCCCATTACTAGAGTTATCTACCAAAAAAAATTAATGAGATTGACCCAAGCAATCTAGGAAAAATCTGTCCATTATTATTATCCTAAATGATCATGCTCATCCACATATTGTGGTGCCAGTCAAAACCAATTTGGAAACACTTGATTAGGAAGTTCTACCACCTCCTCCCCCATATTCACCTCAAAATGTCCTTTCAGATTGACTTGTTCTGGTCAATGGCAGATAGTCTGTTTGAGCAGCCTTTTACACCATGAAGATACCAAAAATTGGGTTATTTCGTGGATAGTTTCGAAAGATAGAGAATTCTTCTGATGTGTTACCCAAATGCTGTCAGGAGGATAGGAAAAAATAGTGGCAAGTGATGGACAATACTTTGAATAAAACTTTACTCAAATGTTATATCACAATAACTTTCTAATTTTTATTAAAAAACATCAGAAACTTATTGGTATCCCTAATACAAACAACATGAAAAGGAGAAAATTTTTCATCAAATAACTTTAATTGTTATTATTAATTTCAACTGTTATTTATCATTAGTACCAAATTGAACTAATAATTAAAATGAACGTTTTTGCCCATCTCTACTAATTATTGTTTGGTTCCATAGCAATTATTGAAACTTTTTTTTCAAAAGAAAATGTTTAAAAATTGAAACATTTCTTCTTATCATTCATCAATTTAAAATATTAATGAAGATTTTATTTTTGTAACAGATGATTAATTCACCATGTGTAAATAATTACTTTATGTCATAAATTTTCGTATTCATCATTATTAAATACCAAATTGTATGTAGGTAAAGTAGAAAAACATTTTATTTTATTTTATTTTTTTTTTTTTTTACAAAATGAACCCAAATTATCATAAACAGGTTTACAAAAACAAAGAATGTTCTGCAGAAATAAAAACTACTGAATGTAAATTGGCCAGGATGTTGGCTATTGATAGTTCAGAGGATGTTGGTGCCTCGAATAATGAAAATGAGATTGTTTTTAAAGTCCCTCATACAAGTTGGAAGCTGCAAAATAGTCAGAAACTGGAAGCAATGATGACCAAATTAAAGAAAGATATTACTGTTGTAATGAACTATGGTGGAAGGAAAAATGAGACAATCAGTGAGCACCACATTTTCATTAGATTAGATCTTCTTAATACATATATTGAACAAGTGGCATATATCAAAGATGTATTAAAAAAGGGTGGCACAATATTTGAAGAAAGTTTATGTGCTGTTCAGAAAAAAACTAATGATATTTTGAACAAAATAAGAGAAGAAGTTTTTAAAGCATATTTGATATTAGAAACAGAGGACAAATATAATATTGCCAGACAAGGTGGGCAAATGACTTGCATTTTTACAGTTTTAGGCATCATTGAAAGAGAACTTCATTCAACGTATGAGAAGATTTTTCAAGTCATTCATAAAAGAAATGAACATAGGCACAAAATCAATAGGGATGTTACAGAATTGTTTACTTCATTTAGATCCCTCCCAGCCTTGCAATGTGCAAGACAGAAATCCAAAGAAAGGCAAGCATACATTCGAAAAAGTGAAAAAGCAAAATGCTATGTGGACAATGCAGATCGTGATAACACTCCTTCAGATAAACAAAAAGCTTATGAGTACATTAAAGCTTATGATAACCCCTTGAAACATGAGATTACTCCTATAACTGATGATGTAGAATTGACACACTCTTCTTTAAGCGATTCATTAACTTCATGTTTTCTAAATTTAGAAGAGAAGTTACAAAATAATTCTGTAGTAGAGCATAGTTCTGACAGTGAATCGTATGAAGATTGCAGTACTCCTTCAGATATTGGACATCTAAAATACAAAGCAGCAGGATTTGAAATATCTATTTCAGACGAAAACATCCAGATTAAAATTCCAACAAATATGATTTACCTTTTTGGAAATGGTAGCAAGAGTACAGTAAAAAGTGAAGGTGAACAAGGTGAAAATCTAGTCAACAAAGAAACTGGTAGCAAAGGAGAAACTTTCACAAATTGTTCACTTCCTGGTTATAATAGCTTAGGTACTGTTCACCACACCAAAAATACTGTTAGTGAAGATTCCCTGAGTTCACATTATACCGATATTATTACTGATTCTGAAATAGGAATGGAATATGTTAACAGTAACAGTTTTAAAAATAAATTATCTTACAATAATGAAAAAAAGGATAAGAAGATTATTAACTATGGCAAGTCCATTCCATTTTTTTCAAAAAATTGCTACTGTAATCCAATTAGTGAAGAAAATGAATTAACAGAAAGTATTCACTCCTCAGAAATTATAACTGATGATGAAAAAATAGAAAAATATACTGAAACAGACCCAATTTTTTCACATTGGAAAGAAAATAGAAACTTGGCTATGAAATACGGTAGTAAAATCTGCAACCTAGGTAATCCATTGTTTGAAAACATGTTCCAGCTTGTTGATCTCATTAAGAGCATATACTGTGATTTTAATTCCAAAATGGTTTTCAACCATAATGAGAATCTTCAAATTTTGTCCAATACAGATGAGAAAAATTCTCTGATAAGTACTGTCTTTCATCGTTTTCACGACTGCCCTCCTTCCATTTCTCAGTCCGCATTAGAATATTCGAGTATATGGAAAGAAAGCGCAAATCTCCTATGTGAGTGGTGCCCTGGCTGCGTTAGCCTCTCGAAATTATCAAGTGAAGTTATATAAACAAAGAAAACAATTAAACTTAGTTAGGAACAGATATTAGGTAATGTTGCCATTGATATCTGTTTAAGTAATTATTCAATAGCTGGTAACAGCCCTAAAGAATTTGATATGGCAACAAAATTATCATACATCTTCTGATTTTACCAACATACAACTGCAAATGCAATAAGTGAAAGTTTGTTCAAGTTATGTTACTTAAATTTAAATAGAATTTTTGTAACAACAATAGAACTTCAGCAGAATATTAATGAGAAAAGTTTATAAAGCTAATTGTCAAAGTTGGTTAACATAAAGTAGTGGCTAATGACTTAAGCAAAAAATGCCTCATTTATTCTAAAATAAACTGAGTATCAATGACTATTTCCTATTATGTCGAATTATCTTTAAGGTTCAATGGTGTAAAAAAAATAATAAATGGCTGAAAATGCTTCATCACATGTATATTTATTATTTAAGCCTCAAAACCATTATCAAACATTTCTAAGGGTCCCTTTTTAGAAAGCCTATGATGGCTTTTTAGCAGAAACATTATAAATAATAAATATACATATAATATGACATTTTCATCCTTATATAATTTTGAAAATATGTGTTCTGATTGGTAGATTATTTTATTTAATATTGCTAAATAAAATTTCCAATAGTTTTGGTAAACATTTTGGTTCCTAAATTGTTGAAGCATTAACTCTCAGTCATCAGTGAGTTCCTGGAAAACTAGTTTCCACCCTTTGGACCTCTAACTTCCTGTCATACAGAAAGAATTAAAAAATCCCTTCTTGTTCCTTCTTTCAACTTCTGGAATTTTTTTTCCTCCATTATTACGAATATTGTGAAGCACCTACAAAGTAGTGCAAATGATGAAGTTTTAAATACTGAGTTATTGTGGTTAAGTCATGGGACATATTAAATTTCCTCGGGTGGCAGAAATTTGATTCATTTCAATCGAGCTACACAGTGTGCTGTTAACTGAAAGTTAGTAAAAAAAAAAAAAAAAAGGTAAAGAACCAAAGTTATTTTATTTCTTGTTATTGGCTTCACAGTCAATAATAATGGGAGGAAGTTACTTCGTGTCTGTGAAAAATATGAGTGTTTTTTAGTTGTATGTTCGCTATACAAAAAGTAGTTGGTGTGATGATACATGTAGTGGTTCATGCCCTTCCCTATATACAAAGGGTGTCTTAATTGTCTTGTATGCTTCTATCTTAAGTCCTCTTGACAAAATTTGTGACTTACTCCAGGTAATAGTGCATAATGAGTAATTGGATGTACACTTTAAAATACAGAATCACTCAAAAATGTTGAACCAATTTCATTAAGCTATATTTTTATAATAAATAGTAGTACAAAATTCCAACTAACTCGTACCTATTTGGCTGAAATAGAAGTTTTTTTCACTTTACTAAAAGTGTTCAATATGATCATAACCCACAGTAAGAACCACATTAATATGATAGGAGTAGTCCTCTTAAACATATTGTAACATATCATTCTGTACTGAGTTGATTCTACTTGTTATCCACTCTTTGAGATCATCCAGAGCGGAGAGTAATGGGGAAACATAAAGATTGTCCTTTATTCCCACTGAGGCACATTTACATCTAAAAATGCTCACACTGGCCACCTGCTATGGGGTGTTTATTCGAATGGCCTGGAAAACATCACATGAGTGTGTTTAGAGCCAGGTTTCCTCTGGTACTAGAGAGAAGGGGGCATGAGTATCTACTAACAGCTATTCAAAACTTCGAAATATGATTTTTTGTTATGGCATGTGACTCATAGCACCTAGTTACTTGTGTATTATGAAATTAGTTCATTCTTTTTGAAAGACCCATATATTCCATTATTTTCTAATATTAGAGATAGAGGGGAAGGACCAACCTTTGGTAGTAAGAAACTCCCTCTCTTCACTATAGTTTAAGTTTTTATTTTTTGTTGGCTGGCTCTACAGACCTTGTAGATCTTTGGCCGCCCAACCAGCCTTCTCCATGCCTGCCTATCTTGGGCTACTGCATTCCAGTTTGCGGCATGTAGCTCTTTCGCAACTTTGTTGATTCTGTTTATCCTTCTCTTACCAACTATACTGGCATTCATTGTTGTATAGAGGCGTCCTGATGCAAGCCACATGTCCCGCCCATCTTAATCTCCTTGCCTTCATACTTGTATGGAGGACTTTCCGTTGAGATCTCTCGATTCTGTGTTCTAGGGTATCTGTTAGAGCCCAGGTTTCACAGCCGTATATCAAAGCTGGCTTTATCATGGCATTATACTCCCTTAGTTTCAGATTTTTCAGGATTTCAATATTCTTGACAGATAGAAGAAGGCTCTGTTCATGCTTGTTATACACGGGTCTATCTCAGTCATTTGATCATTTAATGATGTTATTGTGGAACCAAAGTATTTGAAAGAGTCTAATTTCGGAAATGATTTGCCATCCATGCAGACCATATTGTTAGGGTGGATTTTTCAGCTTACTATCAAATATTTTGTTTTATCTTCTTTTATTTGGAAGCTGATTTTCTCTGCTTCTCTTAGAGTTTGTGCGAGTCATTCAATGTAATCTTGGTTCCTTCCAACTTCTAAGGACTGCAGTGTCACAATGTTCAGTTTAAGTAATACATATGAATATAACAAAAGTAATATAGTAATAAACATTATTTCATTCATTATATATGTATATATAACTTATGTGTTACTCTTTTCATGACAACTCTTTAAGTCATTGTAAGAGTTGTTAAAAATAATTTTAAAAACAATATTCAAAACTCTAATAAGCTAAAATAAACTTTAAAAAAATCTTTTTGATGATCTCCCTTTTAATTTTTAGTGCATCATGTATTCTGTATTTTTTTTGCTAGGTATTTGTATATTTTTAATTTATACATGAGATCTGAAACATCAATCCTCCTTACTTTTTCCTTGCAAATTGTTGCCTTTCCCTGCTTTCGAAACTTTAGAAAATGTCCATTTTCGAGTTGTATGAAAACATTCATGTATTATTATTACATATGTAATCTTCATAATCTTCTCATTATATATTAAGATCATGACATTTAAAGACAATGAGGGAAAAACTTGAATGCAAGAAAAACAAAGGTCAAAGTTTGATTATTCCTAAAATATTCAAATCATATTTTTAAATGAGTGTGTTATGAGACAATTATGATTATTATTAATTTTTAAGTCTTAACTTTAGTCAATATCACATTAATTTGTGGAAATCTCTTGTTTTTTCCTTAAAATTATTTTTCTAACCCATTTTACACCAGGTATAGAACCGTTGCTTTCATTCATCTATTTTCAGATATCAATAACTCATTTTAAAAATTAAAATAAAATGTTGCATCACTTGTTTTTCCCTGTGGTCTTTATTTATTTTCCTTAAAATTGTGCTAATTTAATTTATGGCGACTCAATTTGTTATTTACACAGATTTGGGTCAACAATCAGAAGGATGACTTGCTGTCTTCAACAAGTTTGGACTTAACAAAAAGATCAGATTGGTGGCCAGCCTTTGGTAGGAGTGTTGGTGCCCCTGTGGGTTCCGTCCAACCCAATTCACTTGTTTATAAACCAACCTACGATACTAGAGCATTAGAGAGTAGATTAGAAAAAATACTTCGAAACGCAATCATGAAACTTCGCCCTAGTTCCAGGTAGTCCCATTTTTACTAACTAATGTTAGGAAGTGTGTTATTCCTAAACCTTAGTTTATTTACTTGTGAAATATGTAATATTATAAGAATAAAGTAATATATTTTTACTACAATAAATTATTAATAATGGTTATAGCAGAAGAGTTGATGATTTCAGTGATATAGATATAACAAAGAATAGATTGAATACATAGAGAAATTTAATATAGGGTCTATAATTTATTTTGAATTATCTATATACATACATTTTTTCAGAACAATATGGAACCGCTACTGTTCCTCATCTCTTAAAAAACTGTTACCTGGTCTAGAAAAAGCAGCCTGGTCTGGAGAATCCAATTCCACATCTGATCACATTCAAGAACTACAACATATTCTAGCCTCTTATAAGGTAACTTGACTGTTAGACTTTTTTTCTTTTAATTCTAAAAACATTTTTGTGAAAAAAAAAAAAATAATAATAATAATGGCTTTACTAATTTTGGTTATTTCAGAAAATAACATTAGAATATTTTAGTAAACTAATAAAAAAAATTGGAATTAAAATAAAAGATAAGCTCTAAATATTTAAGAATGTTTCATTGAATATATTTTATTATATATTTAAACATGTTCAGTTTCATCTTCTAAATAATAGTTAATAGCTTTTATATTTTCAGATGTCTGGTTTTCCAATCAACATGCCTTACAGCAGTCCTTCTGAGTTAGTTGATGCAGTCAAGTCTACGGGTGTTCATATGAATGATGCCCCTGAAATAGAATTTTCAATAGCTGTTTATATTCATCCATTTCCAAATAATGTGATATCAGTTTGGGTGTATGTTGCCTCATTGATTCGAAGGAGATAATTTGTTGATTATGTTGATGGGTTTTTAAATATAATTTATTTAAAAAATCATAATAATAAAAATTGTTTAATTTTTTCTGGTATTTTTTTGTAACTTGATAACCTTTGATTTTTGCTGAACAGTAGTTTTATTAATTAGTATCATATTTATATAATAAAAATATTAAGATCTCATTTTATTGTTCCAAATTAATCATACATTTTATATTAAGTATTCTGACTCAGTTTATACCTTCATATCTTAATGATGAAAAGTAAAAGCTTTAATATTAATAATGGATTAACAATTACCCTTTGAACCACATATTACATTGGAAGTATAACTTCTTGAAAAACTTTTCAAATTACAGCATTATTTAATCAACAGTTAGAAATAACCACTGATGGAAACGTGTAAATAGACTTTTATTGGTTAATGGTCTTGTTGAGTGTGAGTTACACTTGAGAAAAAAATTAATATAAAAGAATCCATGATGGATAAGATGAGATTTAAAAGAGAATTTCACATTAAAGGTTCTTTTTAAAATGCTTTTATTGTAAAAAAAAAAGTAAGATATAGCTTTATTTAAAGATTCACAAAGAGAAACACTTCATTGGAATGAGGTTTAATTTATTCCTCCAAATCATGTTATGTAACTACTTTAAACCATGATCATGCCGACTAAACTCTTATAAACACTAACACAATGGTTTTTAAACTATCACCTGTGTGTACTTCACAGGCATATACCTGCTTCTTAAATGGCTTCTTGTTACATATTGTGTGGCATCCTCTTACTCCGATAGTTAACTCAAACTGACACTTATTTTTTTTACAATGTGGCAGCTCCCATGTCTATAGACCCTTTCCTGACTTTACTCATCTGCAGTAAAGCTGAGGTTCCACAGTGACAGTAATTTTTTATTTGTTTGATGATAAATTTCCACCAACATAGAAGATGGCCAATTACAGGTGATAAACAGTTACAAAAGATACAATATTTTAGTACTATGAAAACTAGTGTTGGACAAGTTGCTCAGGGAGTTAGAAGTTCCTTGCCATGGCCTAAGTTAACAACCTGCCAATCATCATGACCAAGAATCGCAGAGCCAGACTGAGGACAAAAGCAGAAAGGTACACCAATCTTGTTTGAGAGTGGTTCATGAGGAAGAACTTGAGTATGGCCATAGAAAAGACCCAGGCCATACTCATAAGAGTGTCTATGGCTAATCCTATTATTCTAGACATCCAAGGAGGGAGGGTTAGACCAGGTGAAGAGGTGACATACCTACCTAAGAAGACAATTTGTTCCTACTCTTCACTTGGGATATTTGAGATATAGGGTGACCCTCAATGGACTAAACAGAATAGGAGGTGCATTTTGGGGCCTCAGGTACCCGAACAAGATGGTCATCTATAAAAGTACGATCTTGGGTGTCCTGAAGTACAAGTCCCCTGCATGGATCTGGGACCTCACACAGGATTAGAAGCGGAGACTGGCCACTAAACAGAGATTGGATCTGCTGATGGTCCCAAAGACCTACAAAAGCACACACACAGCAGTATCGCATTAGGCGGTGCAGGGGTATACCAGAGCGACACTTCAAAGATTTCATTAAACATGAAATAAAGAGGCAGGGGCTGGTAGCACTACTGAAGGAAATCCGCAAGATGATCAGTGAGATCCTGAACCCATGAAAGAAGATGCTGTGGGAGGACTTGAGCTGAATGAATGATAGATGCTGAGCCAGAAGAGCGCTACTCTGGGGAAGTTCTTCCACGCTGTCCATGCAAGATTAAATGATAAGTGGTTTTTCTCAGATTACCGGTTTACATAGATTCTAACAGAACACGAAGGGTTCTGAGGAAAGCTGCAGAGCTTCAAAAAGAATATCGACAGCCGGTACCCCACCCTAAGAGTTCCTGGACCAGCTTGCCATAAACCAGACACCAGTCTTCTGAAGTTGTAAGTAAAGGAATGTGGAAGAATAATCAAGTGACAACTCTAAAAATACTCGACAGCCTGACAGAGACATTCTGATAGAGCTCTAAAGAGACAAAGTGGAAAACTTCCTAATCCTAATCTCAACTGGAATATTATATACTCTCAGTAAACCATAAGTGCAAAGGTTTCCTAATATATTTATTTGAGTTAGTTCATATCTCTGTGAATTACTATTAATGATGATATACAAACATACTACAAGTGATATATACAATAATTTGGTATTTATAATGTTACACAATTTTATGTACATTTAATAATGTAAGACATGTTTGGAAATAACTTATCAACTTATATTGGTAAGTCAGAAGTAATTAAGACTATGGTCAAACTATTAACCCCTCCACACATAAGGCGAGAAAGGCTCATACTGGAAGCGAAAGAGGCTTGATCTGGTAGCGACTCTACCTCCACTCTCTTCTATACTACGTCTAATAGGACTTAGTTGAGACACGCCCAAATGAGGAGATGAAATCAAATTGAGAGAGACTTGTCATGTGCGTCTTACTCGAACAATCTCACATCGTGTGCAAAAGGCCTAAAATTTTGCAAACATTGCAACTAGTATACAAGGTTTTATAATAAAAAAAACCATGTAGACCAGTGAAATTTAGTAAGTCATCTGGTGACGTTATGTCAATGTCTTGCTTATTTTTTGTGTTGCTCCTTGTAAATGGCTGATATGAACATCCTCTAACCTTCCTTAGTTGTAACCATACATCGAAGTAACAACACACGTGTTTTTGTGGGTTAATGATAATATAATTGTCAAACATGGGGAAAATTAAAAAAGAGCCTGAAGATAAATTGCCCGAAGGAATGAAATCATCCAATGATATTAAAAACAAATCTCTGAGGAGAAAGAGGATTGGAAAGGAATTGTTAGAAAAGAGAAAGGTAAATTGCTGAATATTTTTGTAATTCTCCTCATATACTTTTGATTTAATTAAGGTTTTCTTCACATAGGCCAAAAGAGAAGCTCGGAAAAAACGTAGAGAAGGAGGTGAAAAACCTGGTATTCCTCACACTATTGAAAGTTTAAGAGTTAAAGATGAAACTGTTTTGGATGCCACAGAAGCTAATGAAGAACGTATTGAAGAAATGTTTGTTGATGTTAAAACAGATGAATTCCAAGATTATTTTAATATGGAATATGAACCAAAAGTTCTCATCACTTTTAAAGATAATCCATTGAAGGTACATTCTTTAAATCAAATTTAAAATATCTTTTTGAGTAACTTTCATTTGACTGGTTTAATTAGTTAAATAATTAATTTTAAGTTGTATGATTTTATAAAACTAGGATATATGCTCATGTCAAAACTTGTATAGAGCAGCAGTTCCGAAACTTTTTTTCGCCACAGCACCCTTTTGTGAGTCAACAAAATTGTGTGGCACCCTTTTTGGGCTAAATAATATTTGTAGCACCCTTGTGAAGTTAAGAATATATAAATATTCCACCACAATTATCCTCAAAATGGTTAAGTACTATAATAAGTAGGGATATAAGGGAAAAAATCTCGGTTGTGTGTGCATTAAACAACCTTCACTTAACGCTCTACTTTGAATTGGAATTAATATTCGCTCGTTTCAGGAAAGATTTTTGTTTTATTATTCACTGTGCAAATACTTTTCCAAATGAATTTATCAGTTAGTAAATTAACCTGCTCAAATCACTATTTGCAGAAAAATACATTTAATAATATTTCTCTTTTGTAAAAGTATATAGGAATAGAAAAATAAAACAGTTTACTAAAGTGTACTTTCTGCTTTAACCATTTATTCAATGTCGAATTGTTACAGAATCAATATTGAAAATTCAAAGAATGACTTAATGAATTTAATCATCCTGTCTATTGGAAGGCTCATATTTAGGCTCAGTGAAATTATAAAAGTCATTATTTAATAACTATGGTGACAAGCAGACATTATCAAGTAGCGATACTGCACATCTGCCCACATAGTCAAACTCATTTTGGAACATATCTTTTATTTAAATGTTTTTTCTCACTCCCCATTACCTCCTACTACTTTCTATTTTAAATATTTTTCTTTCTAATCCTTGACTATCCAACAATATATAATATGCTTATATTACTACTGTTATTTTTAGAAATGTATTTCAACCCTAGGGGCAAGGAATTTTACTCCTGTCCCTTTAAGTTAATTATAAAATCCTTTCATAATTCAAATTTAGCCATTATAATTAGTCATTTTAAAATACAGGATGGCTAATTATTTCAACCATTCAAAATTAAAGGTATTTTAGAGGAAGCCGTTTTGAAAATTTGGCATTTAAGTCCTGTCGAAATATTTCAATGAGGTTAAGACCTAGCTGATAGTCACCTCATATATTATGCAACAACCATGTAATTGTATGTTTACTTACAAAATTTAATCAAAATTGTTTAAGCCATTTTTGAGAATATGTCAGTGATTTAATTTTATTAACTTTAACCATAACCTGTCTTGACAGACCTAACACTAGGGAGGTGACACAGGTGCCTTTATTAAATTAAGCATCAACATTTAGCTTCCTTTGATACATGTCCTGTACTTTTCCTTATAAAAATCTGAATATAAGGCGAGTGTTTATTTTTGACTAAATTTTTTGGAAAATATCTCACCTTTTATTTGGGTGAATATGTATAATAATATTTGTATGAGTATACTACTGAGCAATACTCATTATAATGCTTATTAATCAGCAAGTTTTCCTGATGTTCTGTATATCTATCTACTGTTTGTTTAAGCTATAGCATTTACAAGGTACAAATCCATTAATAATTAATTGATATTAATAATATGCACTGTTACACTCACTGATTTAGACTTTAATTTTTAGCGTTCTAGGATCCTTGGTGTGGAATTAAGTAGAGTTATACCTAACTCCATGTTCAGGTATAGGGGTCGATCCAGTACAAAGAAAATAGTAAAAAGAGCCATTGAGAGAAAGTTCTCTGATGTTATTCTTATTAATGAAGATATGAAAGAACCAAGTATCCTTTTATGAAAATGAAATTTTATATAAACAAATATATATAATTCTTGGTTATTGTGTTTTATTAATTTAATATTACTTAGTAATTTTGAATTTTTTAGCTAAGAATTTATTGAATAAGCCCTGTTATTTTTCTTTCCTCTTTTATTTAGGAGAAATCCTTAATGGACCAAAAAGTCAGATTTAATGTTACAGAATGACAGTCATATAATTAGTTTTTTCTGCCATTTTTGTTTCCCCTTTGGTTTTCTACTGATCTCAGCTTTGAAAATACCTGCTGGCTATTCATTTTAATTGGTTACATGCGTCATTGTGGAATCAAATTATCACCAACATGATTCAAAATGACATCAAGGAATCATTTAACCTTAAGAAAATAATCTTTTTTATTTAAATTGTAAACTGTTTCAGACTATTTATATGGATTTCAATCTTAATTAATTATTGTAGCCATAATAAGCCACTGTGTAACAATTCATAGCTTTATTTTAAGTACGAGTTTCCACTAAATAATTCTGTGTAAGTCCTTATCCCAATCTAAAGCTTTCCTGTCTGAGTGGAAATGATAATGTAACACCATTTCCCAAACACTGTGTCATTCTCAGTTCTAGAAATTTTCATATTTATTTTTTATTTTCAAAATAAATTTTCTTGCTCCATGTAAGGAGAATAAATTTTCATTTTGGTTGGTATACCAATTTTTTTTCTGTCTGTTTGGAGCATTTTCTGTTTTTGAAATTACAGATTCAAAATTGCCACTTTTTGCGAGAATTACTGACCTTTATATTTCTGCTTACTTTTCACCTACTACCTACCTACCACGTACCATTATTTTTTCTGAATTTTTCAATGAATGGATCATCATTTTTCATTTAATTTAATCTTTATTCAATATCTTTAGTTTAGTAACCCCTTCTTTTATTGTTGTATCACTGGTTACCCTCATTCAAGTTCAACAAAATTTTCTCAAGAAATAGAGAAATTCTGGACTATTTTTTAGTTTCTTATCTTGATGAATCTGTATTTATCTAAACTTGTTTGTTTACTGTTTGGAAGTTAAAAAGTTTACATCGATATTATTTTTCTTTTGATACAGAAATTATATGCAATGTTTTTCTTTAATGCTATTTTAGATGGTTTGTTGTTAATCCATTTACCGTCAGGACCAACAGCTTATTTTAGGATGAGCAATATGAAACTTACTACTGATTTAAAGGTAAAGTGTTGTTTTAAAATTAATTACTAATTATCTTCTAAATATCTATGCAGTTTTGTTAATTTTGTTAGATTTTCATTGTTATGAATTATTTAGGTTACATCAAAAAAATAAAACATATTTATTTGTTCCAAATAGTTTATTAATTATTGGAGAAGTTTATCGGGGGATGCAGTCAGCAAAGAACAACATAAATAAACAAAACCATATTTATTTATTTTATGCCGATGTTTCAACCGATAAACTTCTCCAATCATTAATCTACGGTCAACTATCTACACCTCATTACTTTATTACTTAAACATAAACATTAAATTCATATTAAATGTTGTTCAAAGTGATTTCATTGAGCATTAAGAAAGGCTCAGCATCTTTCTTCAACAGCAGCAGTGGCAGAATGGCACCGGCCTTGCATAGACTTTTTATTTAATGTCACCCAAACAAAAAAGTCCAGTGGTGTCAGGTCTGGAGAGCGTGCAGGCCAAGCCACTGGTCCTGCATGGCCAATTCATTGATTGGGATAATTAACATTTAGCCTCTTCTGTAATCTGCAGGAGAACCTAATAATTGAAGCCACATGACCCTTCTCAGTTGTAGTGGAATATGTTCAACTAAATCATAGTAATCATTATTAAGAAATTTCAGAAATTTGCCCGCATTGAGTCGAGGCTAAAAGAAATGCGGACCTATTCAAATATTGTCTATCATACCCAACCACACATTGCACTGAAACTGGTGCTGAAAATGATGCTCACAAATTGCATGTGGATTTTCCTGCGACCAGGGGTGATTATTTTTCTAATTGAAGATAACTCTTCTTCATCTGTCCAGAGAATGTTTCCTGAAAATTGTGGATTATGCTCAACTTGACTTAAGTATCAATCTGAAAAATGTCTTCTTTGCCGAAAATCTTGCTGAATAAATTTTGCACCCATTGATAATGATATGGATGAAGTCCACCTGCAATGAGAGTTCTCCATACTGTAGTTGGCATAATATTTAATTCTGCTCCAGCTCTTCGTACACTGCTAGATGGATTATCATCAAAATATTGTAATATGGCCGCACTCCTTTCTTCATTTCGTAAAGGGGCAAAAATACTATCAGCATGTGGTATTATAGCAAATGTACCAGTTTCTCCAAGACCTTGAAACGTTAAGCTATAGATTGACTTGTTTAGTAATCTTCTATTAGGAAATCACCTGGCATATTCTCGAAGGGCAGCAGTAGCATTACCATTGTGAAAACCCTACTCAAACACCATATCGGCATATTCACCATTAGTGTAAATTGAAGGTATAATGATGAGTACTCTGCGAAAGCCTCTTACAAACTGATAAATGTTATTGAGAGTTCCCAATGCTAATTCCAGATAGTATTAATCCTTATGTTGCCAATAGTTCTTATACAGTTAGTGATAAAAGGCCATATTAGTTTTTATTTGATCCATCTCCTAAACAAAGTATTTGCGGACATACCTTCACTTTGAACAACATTTAGTATGTAGAATATGAACCTATCATCTTGAACAGCTCTGCAAAGTGGGGCGAAATGTCGGACAATAAAGAGTTGAAAACTATTTTGTTCTTTTTTGACCGCAACCCTTACCATCTTCATATTTTAAATTATACGGTCAACTATTTTATGAATTTAATGTTTACGTTTAATTAATAAAGTAGTTGGAACAAATAAATAAGTTTTATTTATTTCATGTAACCTAAATAATTCATAACAATAAAAATCTTTTGGTATGAATATCTCCTTAACAAAGCTTTTGCAGACATACCTTCAGAAGACATTTTTTTCTTGTTTTTGATGTCCTTAGTTCATATTTTCAGTTTGACCATCTAACCCTGAAACACCCTGTATATTCTATTAACTTTTTATTTATTTTATAAGATTGTTTTAATCTCCTTTCATTCTTGTTTTTTGCATTTATATTACCTTATTATAATCTTATACAATCAATACCTTTTTCTGATTGCTTTTGCAACTCATGATGTTTCCATTATGACATCTGAAGTCATTATTCTGACCTCCTTCCTCCATAATTTTTCTGTTTTACAACTCATTCCTTATCTGACATGATCTAGATTAGCTTCTTCTTATATTAGTTATTTATTAATCTGATTCTGTTATTCATTATTGTACTTGTTATTAATAATTATTCTATTAATTTATATCTATATGTTTTTAATTTACTTCATTAATTTTTTTGAATTCTTATGTATATTCTTATCTGATTATTATTACTATACTTTATATTATATGTATTTTTTTTATATATATATATATTTAGCCCTGATAAAGCCTCGCAATGAAAGGGGACAAGTTGATGTTTAATACATATTTTTTCTGCTATTTCGTGCTTTTTTTTTTACTGCCAATTAATTACATACAGTCAACTAATTATCTTTTACAAAAAAGCACTGTTAAAAAACATTAATTAAAAATCAAAGAAGCAAGTTTGAATGTTTGGCCAACATATACCTCTCTGCACTATCATCTAACACCTGTAAAAAGCCCTTAAGATGTATCATATAAAATTGTTCCATTTTCTTTTTGTAGCTTAGCCACAAAGATATTAATTTTAATCGGCCTGAAATTATTTTGAACAACTTTACGACAAGACTAGGAACATCAATTTCAAGAATGTTAGCAAGTTTGTTTCATTATGACCCTGAATTTAAGGGCAGAAGAGTAGTGACGTTTCACAATCAAAGAGATTACATTTTCTTTAGGCATCATATGTAAGTATCTAACTTTTAATACATCATTTACCTGGCATTTTGGTTTAGATTTGTGAATTGTCTAATATTTATTTATAAATAAATATTTGACACTTAGTATTAAATCAATATAAGATATTAATATTAAATAAATATATAATACAAATATTAGACATTTAATATTATAAGTAAATATTCGACACTTAATATTAGTATTTATATAGTCTAATATTAATCTACTATTTATTTCTTATTAAAATTACCAGTTAAAACCTAATTTTAGTGTATCAATTTATTGAAAAAATATTGAATTCATTCACAAACATGATATTTTGGGAGGTCAGATATTTTAACAAAAAGTATAACTTGTTCTAAGCATCTATTATTTCTACAATAATCAGTACCTCTTTTTGTGCTGAATATTTCAAGTGATAAAATGTATGACTAGTTTTTATGATAGTCAAACTATTAGTAGGCAGGGAGTGGAGTGGCTCAGTAGTAAGGCACTCTAACGACCTGGGTTCGAATCCAGCAGTGGCAGATAATTATTTATTCTTTTACTAAACCATTGGTTCAACTCTGATGGTCCAGGGTCTACCCAGCGGCATAAAGTGGGTATCCTTAACTGGGATTGAGCATGAGCATGGACAATCACCTCCTTGCACAATCGTTCAAGAATCTTTATTTCCTTATAAAATACTGAACCCCTGACCTCCCATGGGTGGTAGTAGTACAGTCTCTTTTTCAATCTATTAATAAAAATACTTTTAAATATTGTGACTAATAAGTGAGGCTAAAGAATTTGATTTAAGGGGATGAAAAGGCAATGAATCTAACTGACAGACCCTTGTATACTCCCTGTTAATGTTAAGTAAATTAAAGTGGCAAATGTCGGGAATTTCAGTTACCAAAATTGGTGGACACCATGGTACTGTCCTTCAACCGAGTGTTTGAACTATATCAGTAGGAAAAGCAATTTAAAATTAGACCAAAGGGGCTCAGTTATCAAACTATGAATGGCTATACTATGAAAATATTGGTACATAGTACCGTGAAGCTGGTTAGCCTCCTTCCAGTTAGCCCCTACAAGCAGTAAGAAAACCATACACAAGCTGATGACCATCAATCTTTATGGTCTATAATTGAAACAAATACATTTTTATTATTACAATCCCAAAATTTTTCAAAAGCACCCTGATTAATTTATAATTATTAGCATGAATAATTATGAATAACTGGTTCATGAAATTGGTGATAATTTATTATATATCTAACATATTATAGCTGTCTTTATCTGACTTTCTAACTAAATGTTACTAACAGTTGAATTTATAGTGTGATTAGAACTATAACCCATTATTTTGTATTTGTAGTAAATATTTCAAACAAATATTTTTGATAAATTGTAGGTATGAATTCAGGAAAAAAGATGCCCATCCTAAATTAAAAGAATTGGGACCAAGGTTCACTCTGAGACTCGAATGGCTTCAACAAGGGACTTTTGACACAAAGCTTGGGGAATATGAATGGATTAAAAGAGATCGTCGGCATGATCTTGAATCGAATAGACGGAAATTTCATTTATAATTATTGCATTGTTAATGTATTTTAATTTTGTTTGTTACAATAAATTATTTTTGTATAATGTTCAATTCTGTACACTTATCAGAGATTTTTTTTTAATGTATTCATTATCCTGGGCATTATGTTATACACATCATCCTGAGGTTTTGGATCAAAGCAATGTGTTGAATTTGTCATGAGATTATTATTTTATGAGACCCCCAAATAATTCTAGAGACTATTCCCAAGTTAAAAAAGGGTTGTTAATTACAGATAACTCTGGTGTTCCATTAAGTATTATTTAATATTGAGTACACTCTTAGAGGTGTTCCTGGTAAAAGGTTCTAGTTATTTTTTTGTATTTTAGAGAAACTGTCCCGATTTTAGTTTATACCTACTCTTTGAAAACTCATCTGGAAAAAGAGGCTAAATTTTTAGAACAAACATATGATAAATAAACTTAAATTTGTAAAACCAACACTTACGAAGTCAGGAAAAGAAAGAGTCTACTTCCACCTTGACCACAGCTGTCTGATGGCTAGAGAATCCACACAAAAGTAATAGAATTGCCAAACAGCATTAACTGCAAGCATATCATAGAGGAGTGTCTTAAGTAAGCAAGAGAAATGCCCTAATTTGAAGTTCTTTGCTCTCTTACTAAAGCATGAAATGAGTACATAAAAACCTTTCCTTTACTATAGCTGCATAAACTTCATTAAAACAACAGGATTCAATAGCCTGATATCAATTTTCGTCAATGTTTCAAAAAATAAAAAGTGATGGACCTAACGTAATTTTTTGATCAAAATAAATATTTAAAAACTGCTTCTATGGTGCTCTCATTTCAATTATTTATGATACTGGACTTCTCTTTATTGTTGTGAATGCTACATTGTAAAAATTTATTTTCAACAGTTGTGGTAGTTCAACTTAGAAATTAACCTTTTTGACTTTTTTTTTTGTAAATATTTCTGTTGAAGAAGTTGATTTAAGATTATATTCCAAGTATCTAATGGTTCCTGAATACTTTATAAGTTTCCATTCTACTTTAGATTAAGTAAATAAATTAGTCAGTATTATTGGGAGGTGGTGTAGTCAACATCGTTTTCCAAATCACCTTTCTAGTATCAGGTTATTACTTCGAGTAGACCTTGGAAGAGTCTACCAAATCATAGTTATATTATAAAATTAATATATAATAAATTAAACATTAGTTTAAAATTCTTGTTTATGCATTGTTTACCCCAAACTATTCCATTTTCATTAAGTGACATGGTCCATTTGATTCTAACTGAAACAAAAGTAGGTTGGATAAAACGGTCTGATAAAAAAATTAACTAGTGCGAAATTAGGTGTATATTTTATCTTATAATTATTTATCAGGAATATATCTTATGGTTTTAGTACAATAAAAACTATAAAGAAATTTAGGTAAAAAATAACAAAACAAACGAACAATAGCTTTAATTTGTTTTTCTATAAAAAAATAATTATAATTTGTTTCTAATCAGCTAATTACACAATAATAATACTGAAAGATCAAATACTACTACATCTAGAAAAGACAGACTAATGACTTTTTATTGAGCAGTCACTATTTTATTTCTACACATCTTTTAAATAACAATGAGAATTATCATTATCATTAAGTAAATATTTATGGTAAAAGAGTTAAGATTAAATTACCAATGAGCAATGATTTACAAGATAATATTATCTAAGCATAAACTTTGGCATCTAAAGAAGTTAATAATATTCATGACATTATTAACACCTGTGGTTTTCAAAATTAAATAAATAAAAACTAGATTATAAGTCACCATAAGATAGTTCGTTATTTCTTAATACTAAAAAAAATGTTTAAAAACTAATTTGTACATATATCCTCAAATTTCTTCCAGTGTAACGAATCAAGGACTTGGTAATAACTAAATTAAAACATAATTGGAAGCATAATAAATAGCATCATGTATATTCTTAACTATAAACACCTTATCTTAAATAAACATAAAGCCAGCAAGTGAAGTTGACAACTTAAGATACTGAAAGGTTCTTACAAGGCTATATAGTTATGACAGATTACAGGAATTCTTTTAATAAGTGATATTATTTGATTTTTTAATAAGTTAATAAGAGTTTGGTATATTTTATATTAGAGTTCGTTAAATAATACATAAACATGCTATACAGAACATATTGAGTAACTCGTAAAAGTGGGGAACACTAATTTCTATTTACTTCTATGATTACTCGTTTTATGTTTTATAAAAATTGTTGAAAGAAATTTGATAAGTTTGTATATAGTAACAGTGCCACATGTTGTTATAATTAGAGTTTTTTTACTACACTATAGGTCCACAGAAAGATAGGCAATTAATGATAAGAAGAGGCTAAATAAAAAACAATAAACCTTGTAATAATGAAATCAGGTGACAGCAATGAAACTTAGTTAATAATATTAGTTAAAGAACTAAGTACCAAAAGATTAAAGGATGTGGGGTTTAGATTTAGGCTCATGTAATTGAAGTTTCTTAGTAAATGTATCTAAAACTTTTAGAGAAAATAATTTTTTGAATCACGTCATGAGTATGCTATTTTCTTGATATTAAAAAAATATATATTAATTAACTGCTTACAGTAGATATATCGCAAAAAATTAACAATTAAAACAAAAGCCCAGTTGTACTATTTTTTTCTGTATTACTTCATCTATCTTTTTTCTTTAACACCACTATAAACAATAGCTAGAATAGGAAAAGATAGCAATCCTCCTTAAATATCTAATACTTTACAGATTTATAAACTGTTATTAAATAATATTTAAATTAATCTAAAACAATAAATTATTAATAAATCACTTAAAAACGCTAATGAACACTAGATTAATATACTTGAATTTTGTAGAAACAATAACATAAAAAGTAACAATAGTATAACATTGTACATATTCTTAAAGAAACAATATCTAAACCTCCAATTAGGAAATCATTCAGATAGAAAGTTATAAAGCAAAAAAAAAAAACCTATTTTTAAATCTTACATTATCATACAATACAGCACATAAATACTGGGCCATTGACATTTTTACTAGTCTGTTTTGCTGAATGAAATATTTTCTTTGAGTGTTCCAAAATCCATTCTCAATTTGTGGCTAAAAGATTAAGTAATATAAATTTTGTCTCTATTTTGAAATAAATTTAAAATCTAAATTAATTTCTTTGAAATTGATTAGCAGACCACTTAAATGTCCCTTTATAAATGAGGAAAGTGGGAGAAGGTATTATACTACAAACATATAAATCAGAAAAATTTTCTTTTTTATACTGTAAAACTTAATTTTATTCTATTTTTAACTTCTCAAAAAAGCCAAAATTTAAGGTTTATAAAAATTAAACAAGGATTTATGAAGGAAGGAGTGTTTAACTTAGTCTTCAAAGTGAACCTTTAATTTGTCCTTTAATGTCATATAACACCTTCTCTGACTTTTCTTCAATTAAAGTTATTAATGAAGAGTATAAACAGGTCATTAAAGCTTTTTCGAAGAAATATGTTACCTATTGTAATGATTAAATTTGACTGTCATGTCATCTGTGTAGAAACTGAATTTTTTTATGGAACTGATACAAGTTCTAAGCTACTGATAATCTAATAATTTTATACTTAACATCTTATTTTATTATAACTTTAAATTATTATAAATAAATTTACAAGTATGAGAAAAATACCTAAAAGGTGGAATTATTAAGGCACCTGTTTAGGTAAATACATTTTGTCAATATTAACATTTTTTAAAAACCTAATATCTTATTACAATGGAATGAGATTTTATTAGGCACTTATCTTTAATGTACAAATAATTGGTAACATTTTGCTGATTTTAAAGAAATAAACTCTAATCCAACATAAGGAAAGAATAGGCATCACTAATAATGTTGGTATAAAACTTGACTTTAGTTAGTGTTAAAAACTTTTAACATGATTAATGTTAATAACTTTTAAAAACCCACATTGCAACAATTATCCTATTTGTAAAACTCACAAATTCAACTGTTTTTTATAGAAAAGAGTTAATGAAGACAATACTAAAATGATTTTATCAAATAGTTTACTGTTAAGAATATGCTAAAAAAACAAACAATATCCAATGCATATATTTAAATAAATACAAAAATATATGATAACTAAAAAATTTGAAAAATTTTGTTGAGATTTTTCAATATAATTTCTTTCACCTCCAAACTCCATAATCCGTGTGAGTTAAAAATATTAATAACATATATTGATTCCTCAGGTCTTAAAAATGCAAATATTGAAATTACACTGTATAATAAATAAGTTCCTTTAGACAACTAATAAAATATTAAATTGATTTTAAACATTAATGAGAAACAGACTAGTAGGGAAAAAAATAGAAAACAATAATGAAACAGTAATACTAACAATTGTTATACATATTAATCATTGGATAACAGAAAGAAAAATATTAAGAACTTTACTAACATATGTCGAACACAAGTCATACAGCAATCACTTCATCCTCAGACCTATTTGCATAAAAGGTAAAATAAATTTAATATAAAATAATCATTTTTACAGCCCACAAATAAATGGATGGACAACAAGAGTATATAAAGGAAAAAATTGTGAAATAACTTAATACATCAAATAGTATTACTATGGTGACAAAATTTAATTTAAGATATAACAGCTATATAATAACTAAATAAGCTACTAAATTATATTTTGGGAATTAAAGCAAACATTTATAAAATTAAAAAAAAAAAAAAAAATGAGATTAGGCTCACACCATTCCTCCAACAAGCAAACTTGTACAGTGAAAGATTCTTTATGAGAATGCCCACCAAAAGTTCTAAGAGAATCATACATTTTTTTCAGAGGTTTGAGGTAAAGTAAGTATTGAGTTTGGATGATATATACATCTATATTAGACCAAATCTTTGTCTATCATACCTTCTACGTTTGTGCATGAAGTCTGAAATGTTCATATTTATTAGAATTGACAGTGTTTAAGATTTTAAATAATTTTAGGTATTATCTAGTGTTACAATTAGAGCATAACTAAGAAGTTATACTAACATGAGATTGTAGCAATTTATTTCTTTATAATTATTAAATCTTCTTATACAATGACATTTGGCCCGCTCTTGACTACTTCTTTAACTAAAATGTTCAACCACTTTTAGGTTTATATTATACATTGGTCAATAATTCATGGTCCAGATGAAGTGAGGTTATAAATGTTAACATTATCAATTACATTGAGAATGTTCTTGATATCAGTATGAATTATTATTTATGAGTGAGTTTAGCAACAATGTTTAGTCACAGACGTAGTCACCTGTTCAAAGAATCATAATAATCCACAGTACATTCGTTTTCTAAAGACATGAGAAATAAGCAAGCATAGTAATATTGGTGATAAAATTCAATAGCAACAGTGAATAAGATCATATAAATTGTTATCATTTTCAAATTTCTTAACTTAATGGATTCAATTTAGAAAAGTATAACAAAGAGAATGTCTCAGATATACAAAAGAGTACCTAATATTAAAAAAAAAAATATTTCACTAAAACATATATTATTGATTATGTTAACCACACAATGAACATTGCTTGAATATTATAAAACATATATCATAAAATATATACATATAATGAGGGGAAATGTAAAATAATTGTTCTTTATAGTCAAGAAGAAGGCCTGCAATATGGGGTGAAATATAGGCATAATAACCAGTTTCTACTATTTTTGATGTTATTTATGATCACTACTCAAACCATTTTCTTCATTTACTATACGGTCAATAGTTAATGATAATAAAAACGACTGTACTCAGATGAAAATTCATTGAGCCATAGCTAAAACTTGCCAAAAATAAGATGTAATGAAGCGTAAAGGGTCTGGTAGTTCTTGATTTTTTTAATTTCTCACCAAGTGAATAAACTTTTTTTACAGCTCATAATAATAATACAATAGTTCAATAGTAGTCATAATAACAATTTCATAATTCATAACAATGGTCTTCATTCATTCTTATCCTTAATTCATTCTTAGCTGTATTAACATGACATAAATATATATGTTTATATACACACTTTCAACTGCTGGGAAAATTGGAGGAAGAACTCCAGCTCAGGCAGTTGGGCCACATTTGTCAATTAATTGTACATTCAAAGATGTGGGAAGGGAGGAAAGTATACTCCAAAAATAAAGAAAATACACAAAGACAACAGGATTGCATTGAGAATACTCTCCACTAAAAATGTAATAAAGTTAGGAATAAAAATGAAAATCATTTATTTTTATTTCTATTAATAATTTTGAAACAAGAATGAAATTGTCACGCAATGGAGAATAATTGGACATTATTTGTAGGATGTACACTCAATTTAAAAAGATATAATAGTTGATTTACCTAATACTAACCAACGTTCCTTGTTTCAATTTTTTCGAAAATATAAATAATTAAAAAAGACACTAAAACTTTCTTATTTGTTATGACACTTTATTAAAAAAAAATTAACAAATATATGATACCATGTAAGATGAAAGCACCATTTTGTACTTTAAATATAAATAATTTTTACAATTAAGATAAAATTTGTAGAATGCTCTATGTACTAGCTAACTATAAATGAATGTATCACAAAAAAAGGCTACATAATAAGAATAAATCAATGTGCAAGTTTTTTTAAGTCATTATTTAGATCAATTTAGTTAACAAATAAAATAATACAAAAAAAATTGCAATGAGATTTATACTAATTGATCCTTATCTTAATGGATAATTTTTACAGATAAAAAAGACTAAAAATTGAAGTAGGATGTCAATTTTAAGAACAACAATTATTTGTTATTATTATTAATTATAATTAATTTGTGAACTCACTCGACCAATTTAAATCCATAATACAATTATATAAATCAAGCAAACGAGGAAATAGACAGCAACAGTCAGTAAATAGTCAATTGGAAATTATAGAAGTAAACAAATTACAAGGAGAGAAGGATTAATTTTTAGGAAGCAAAACATTTGATGAAAATATTTTAAATTATAACTTATCACTTCTCAACTGGATATTAAAGTTAATTCTGATGCATTTATAACATGTTTATATAAGTGCTGAAAACAATGGTTATAACATGCCCCATATTTACACCACAGATGAAACTGAGCTATTTCGGAACAATCTCATTAAACAAAATTACATTCAAATCAAGAAAGAAAACATGAGCAACAAATCAAACAGTGTTAAACCAGTTATTCAGATTTTACTTAAAATGAATTTTGAATTGTATGAAATAATCATTGTTCTAATGGTTGACATTCTATTGCAATCACTTTATACAAAATTATTGAATCAACATATTTACATATTTTAATGATAATAAACATTATGTTCAATTTAACAAACAATGACTAGAGACCTTCATTGTAAAGTTTGATCATATCATTTGGCCATGTCTTATTGATTAATTTTAAAATAAAATTATATTAAAAAGCATTAGCTGCTACACGTAAGCTTATTGTACAGACATAAGCTGGCATGAAACAAATAAAGAAATTGAAGCTACCTGTATTCCCTCTCAATTCCCTTGAGGATAGCAATTATGTTGTCCAAACCAAAGAGGAATCCTTCATCAGGGCCATTATACACTCCGCACTCAGCCATAGTGGAATGTGAAGAATGAGCGAAATCTATCACTCTCACATCTGTGAAAGGCTCTTCTTCTGCCTGATCTGAAAGGCCCATGTCAGATGATGACCTGGAATAACATCAAAGATACAGGGTTGGTTGAGTTTTATAATTTGATGGTCGTTACAGATGATATTATTACACTAAGAACTTATAAAGATAAAAAAGGATAAAAAAAAAAAATTGTTTTGGATTTTCCATGGCTTTTGTTTCATGCCATATCCTGTCGTTAAAAAAAAAGTAGCGACGTCTAGATAGCAATAGGCTTAGTAAAGTAGCTTGAGAGCATGACTAAAAGCAGTACATAATCAATAAATGGTCTATATCTGCTTAATTAAGATGGTTAGGTCAGCACTCCATAAAAGTGAAAAATAAAAACTACAACAGAAAAAGTCCTTATAATACATATCATAGCATCTCCATCTGAAGAATTTTTAATAATTTGTACTTATTTTTCATTTTCTTTTAAAGAACTGACAAGGAAAAAATGCGATTCAAAAAGGTTATCACAGTATAGTACAAACCTATTATTGTAAGAATTATTGTTGTGAAATAAATGATTACATTTACTATGGTTTCTGCTTCTTTTCTAAAGTGATAAAAAAAAAAAAAACATGTATCTGAATAAACCCTCTCTCACTCATAGAGTTTTATTAATTTGAATTAATGTGGCTCTTACCCCTATAGAACAGATTCGCTATCTTGGACTATACCTTGACAAACGACTAACCTGGAATCCTAACACAAGACTGAAAAGACAGGAAACTGCACATAGATTCCGACTATTACAGCACTTACTAGACAAATGGTCTAAACATTCAACTCATTACAAAAGACTGATCTACATGACAATAATAAGGCCCATCTGGACATACGGAATTGAGCTTTGGGGCACCACTATACCTTCGAATTCCTCTCGTATCCAATCCTTACAACCCAAAATCCTCAATATTCCTTATTTTGTTACTAATAAAACCATCCATAAAGACCTAAATGTTCCTTATGTAACCGATCTAGCCCGAACCCGATATCATTCCTTCCATTATAAACTCCCTAACTACCCAAACCCACTAGTTTCTAACCTTGCTTCCTCTTCCATTCCTGGCAATCCTCCGAGGCGCCTAAAAAGAAGATGGCCTCGTGACCTTATATTGTAAAATGTTTTTAGAGTTTTATTATTGGGTAGTTTCTCTGCATGCTGTATCATATCATTATGATCTTACTTCAAATTTGCTTATTGTATTTTTTATACAGTTGTAAATATCAATAAATAAATAAATAAAAAAATTAATTGGAATTATAATTCAGGAAAATTTTCCAATAAAATTTGCTTATATGAACATTTAATGTATAAAACTAAATCAAATTAAATTTTACCTCGGTTGACCTGCACAACTACTGCTTCTCCTCCTGCCATGGTACCGGGTAGCTCTAACTTCAGTAACACCTTCAAGTAGAGATGTTATGCTCTCAGCTGAGGTACTTCTTGTAATACATTCATAGTCCACATCAATTAATTCTTCATCTAATGACACTCCACGACTTCTAATAACACTGTCCCTTTTTTCTTTTAACCTTGAAGTAAATAATCTAATAAAGTATGATCTTATGTAAACAACATAGTAAAAATTAATTGATTTCAAGAATTCTAGGTAAATTCTAAAAAATTAAATTAGAGGTATAATGTCAAATATTGTAACGGAAACAACCATATTATTAATTTCTAAAATAATTAGACAGCTAATTATATCAGAACAAAAAACTCATCAATGATTATATATTTTTAACAAAACTGACAGAAGAACGATGACTCACCAACTCTGGACCCAAACTTGGACATCTTCAGCTTCTCACTGGAGAAATCATTGTTTCTTTAAAATTAATTTATTATTTTTTTACCACACCTTAAATGCTAACATAACTCAAAAATTGTAACTTTTGGGAAAATGGATTTAAAGATTGGTATTTTATGTTAAAACCAATATTTTCTTACTGAAACTATTAACACTGACTTATAATGACATATTCTTCATTTATATTTTTAAGTACAAATGAGTTTTAATAGAAAATAAAAACCTTTGAAATCAATTTTCTCAAAGGTTAAAAATTTCTTGGGGTCTTTAGTATCCCATTGAGGTTGCAATATATTTTATTTTTTTCTCATTACAGTGACAAATTCACAAGATTCTTAAAGAAACTAAAGATCAAGTATCAGCTATGCTACAGTCACTGGGATTACTTTATTGGTACAATTACGAAGCCAGTTGAACTAAGCCAAGTAGTGGACATATCTTCAAAGATCGTCATAGTTTAACAACAAATCTGCATTAGTGGAGAGGAAAATGTAGCCTAGCATAGCATAATTCAGAAAAAAAAAAAAGAAGAGCTACAGAGGGATATCAGAATTAAAAGAAGTAAGAAGAGGGAAAGAACAGGTGAAAGAAAACAGCTTGGGAAAGGTATTTCCATCAACTAAGAGAATTTATGAGCATGAATTTCATTGTTATAAAGAGCTTCTATAGAGGAGTGAATGGTAGAGGAGTCCCATTCAAGCTGATAGCCAAACCTTTGAGAAGTGAAGACAGAGTCAATATATTCTATTCTACATGGAAAGGGCATATTGAATATATGGGTGCTACAATTGATAATGCATAAACATAAAAATTAAAGCAAGGAACAGTAGAACATGAGATGAGTCAAACAGAAGCATTGCAGACACTTCTTCAATGATTATGACATTACTGATCCTTCGAAAAAGTCATAAAAGCTGTCAAAAAATCCCATTGAGAAGACGGTATTCCTGCAGAACTTCTAAAGAAGGAAGGCTTATCCTTGCATAGAGAATAGAACAATCTAACACCTTTCCTGTAGATTGAAGAAAGTATTCCAAGAAAATGAGTATTGAAGAAAAGAGAGTTATCTACCCTGTACACAGAAAGGCCATATTTTGGACCGCAGGAATTACATTTTCCTTCAACGGCCATACACTTATGGAACTTTCCAATTTTAAAGCTTCTGGCATCCAAAGCAGAGAAAAAGTATTCAACAAAACAGAGATTTACAAGAAAAAAACCAAGTATATGCATGCTTTTGCCACTGATGTTACACAATTGGCCATTGGTGGATTTGTAGAGATTGGGCCCATAAAGCTGTAGAAGGAAGCCAAATTTGCATATTTAGGCTCAGCTATTAGCTCTGAAAGTAACAATTCCCTAAAGAGAAATGGACTCTAATAAACACAGAGAGAATGAAATCCTCATCTATGAAAGATTCTATATAAAATATTTGATCTCATCAAGGTTGGTGATCCCTACAAAAGAAAAAAATATTGAGCTATATAAGCTATTTAAAGAAGTGTACATCACCAAAATCATAAACTTTAGATGACTTTGGTAGGCCAGAGAAGTCATCCAAATGAATTAGGAAGACATCACAAAATGCCTCATGAATGGAAAACTTTACTAAGCTAGAGTTACAGAATAGCCATGACAGATATAGAAGACCCAAGATGATAAAAAGTAAATAACTGCAGAACAGCTGGAACCGGTTGAGACTGGTGAGTAGGCCAAAATCCATATGAGGTTATAAATTATTTTGTTTTCATTGAAATTTTCAACTAATTCTTTCGTGGCAGTTCAAAATGAACTTACCATAAGTACCAGCCAATAAGTATTAAAAAAACAAATAAATATTGTTAGTCATATTTCTGCAAGAAAATTCCAATTAGCAGCATAATCAAATAAACAGGATATATTTCCATTATGATTATTATATAATCCATTATTCCATGATTATACAAAAAAAAAAATAATATAAGAAATTCTTGAATCACAGGATAAAATAAAATTTAAAACCAAATATTTCTTAACAGGTAAAAATTAACCAAAAACTTGTGATCTCTGACTGCCACATGGTGCAATTTATTGAGTGAGGTCCGTTTCGTCTTTAATGAGCAGTTGATATAGTAAATTGTGCCACTATGTCGCACTGAAGGCTGAGCAATAATAAAAGGAGATTAAGCCTACGTCAACTGTTCATGCAATGCTGCAAGTGACAGCCGACTAACACTTACACGATTTGTGGGGACTTAGTTCCTAGCATAAGCCGTAATGCCTGTACTATATACAGACTTAATTCCTACTCTCAACTAATAAACAGTATACCACAGATAAACAATACATATATTATCCATACACGTACATAAATATATATGTAACTGTGCACATGACATACATTCACGTACATAAACCCACACATATGTACACATTATTCTTTTTCTTTCAATGCGGTGGCCACATCTTTCTTTTCATGAATGATTAAACTCTATTACATTTATCAATTTATTTTAGTTATGACTAGTACTGATGTTTTCATTTACTTTTTACATCTTACCCCTTTGTCACTTTTCTAGTCCTTTTAATTCTTTATCCAACTAATCTACTTAACATTTTTCACAATAATTTGCAATCCCTTCCTGCAAGTTATGTTTATTTATCTACACACCCAACCTCGCCTTTTGGCTGTACAGGTTTAGCAGTTGCAGTATATTTCACAAAAAATACTATTATGCTACCTCTACTAACAAACATAATAATTGACTGATTAATCAAATAACTGAATTTGGAAAATTCACTGAATTCAGTCCTATCTTTATCCAACATCTTCAACAATTGCTTCATTTTCAGGTGGGCTCCCAGGAGCTGGTCCTCTTCTTCTAAGATGAAAGTGAGCTGGACCAAATACTGTTTTCCACCAGCACATAAAGGTCTTGTAGTATGGGTAGTTTTCTGATGTCACGAGTTGAAGAAAATCTCATACGGTTAAACTCTTTGATGGGTAGGCAACAGGATTTTGACTTAGAGAGAAAAATCACAGATTTTCCTGGTTTTAGTGATAAAAACAACTCTCTACTGAAGTTTAGGAAAGATAAAATAATTGAAATTAAAACTATCATTGCTTTATATTGATAATGAAGTTAAAGATTAAGAAATAAATTATTAAAAACTTAATCCAAATAATTTACCTATCTTGATTTTGGAAAATTGTAGTGCTATCACCTTCATAGATCAACAGAAGAGATGTTGTAAACAATCTGAGACTATTTTGTTCACCAAGAATCCCAGCAAGCCCTATAATAAGCAATAAGTTATGGATAATAGAAATTTGTTAACATGTTGTATGAAATGAAGAAACTAAATAATTCTAGAAAAGCTATTCATAAAGAGAGAACTACAAAGTTTCAAAAATTAATATACACATTTTTTTTTTTGTGCCAGCAGGTCAGGTATTAAAAAATAATTTACACATGGCCAACAACCTAAAGTTTTTATCAAAATACTCTGGAATCCCCTTAAATTTAATAAAAAAATGTTTTAGCATAAAAAGCTTTTTTATAACCTTTTATCGAGAGTGGTTACAAAAGAGTGGTCTCAGGAGACTCATACTTGATACTGCCTGTTCATTCGTAAACTAAGTGTTACCAATGTAAGAAGGTAGGTAGGAATGAGATGTAAGCTAGGATAGACGGAGAGTAACTGAAAGGGCACATGTCTTTTAATGTTCCCGTAATAGGTATAACTACTTTACAGACCTGGCAGTTGACAAGTGTGATGGAAGCCTGTCCTCAAAAATTATAGGTTTAATAGAAGATAAAGGTAGAAAGATGTTAAAGTAACAACTCCAAGAATACTTGTATACGAGTACAGATATCCTAGTAGTAAAACTTTTGAATTTAAAATTCAATCTGATAAACAATGAAACCAAAACAGTATGTTTTAGAATCAATTTGATATAAAACTAATTATTTATAATTTTTTTACCCATATGTCTAGTCAAAAAGTGATTAGGATATCTTGTTTTAAATCTCACCTTCCAACTTTCTTATTAATGGAGAAAGCAATTCTGTTCTCAGCCGTACACCATCATGTAAAAATTGCTTCATTGCAACAGAAAATCCAGCAGGAGTTAAAGCTCTCCCATAAAGCTTATTTCGGCACAAGAATCTTCCTGTAGTAACTTGATACACCTCAAAAATGTGAAGAAAAAATAAATATAATAACAAATTTATAATTGTTTAAAGATTCAAAATAAAACTTCGTGATACCTGCATTCCAGCCACCCTCAACCCTAATTTGCCAGTTGTAGTGTTCACAACTTTGAACATTTTACTTTGTTTTTTGGCAAGGCTATCTCTTTCATCATACTGTCTAGTTCCCATCTTAAGATCAAGGATACATGGAAATCGAAGATCACAAGTCAGATTTTCGAGAACAATAAAATCTAAGCCAGTTAAGACACTCATTATTTTTAAATACAAGTTTTAAAGTAAATCACATAAACATTACTAATCCATTTGTAAATAAATGAGAGCTACTGAATTTGCTTTGAATTTAAGTGGTTCAACAAACCCAAGGTGGATCTAAAAAGAAAATTAGGAAGATATTCTAACTTTTATAATACCGCTAGGGAACAAAAAATATCTTTTTTAGAAGCATTGGTAGAGGAGTGCAAATTAAAAATTACTAAGGTACACAACATATTGATACTTTCTTCAAATTGGTACTATTCCCCTTTTTTCATATATAAAAAAAAGAAAACAGGTTCTCTTTATGTACTGGGAGCAGTTCCTACAGAATATCAAGATCATGGAAGAGATATAAGAACGGTGGAACAGCCATATGAAGGGGGACTATTGCTGAACTTAGAATCACTCTTTCCCCATATAATCACTCAAATACTACAACACATAAGTCAAACAACACTCAGCAGTTTCCATATGCACAATAAAATAGAAAGAAAACCCTCTAGATTTAATAAGCTAAGTACAAATTCAATAAATTGCAATAATAAGGATACTGCGTGGTTTTTTGCTGGCATGTATTGCTTTGACAAGAGCTGCGAGGTGATCTCGGTGACACTTATGAACCCATGGATTCATGTCAGTGGTACCATTCTTCCCATTAGAAATATCATCCTCAAATTGGCATTTAGTAGGTAAAACTTCAACACTCCCAGAACGCCGCAATCTTAATCTGAATGAAAAATAACAAATATTATAACCAATAGATTAACATACTGTATAATGAGGTAGACAAAGATGACAATAAAGCATTAAATTCATTCATAAATTAATCTTAAATAATGAGGATATAAGCAATATGCTCATGCTGTTACCTGCCTATTTGAGAGTTTTTTTTAACTGATTCTTCTACATTTGCTGTAACCAGATACATATATTCACCCTCGAATACTACATTAACTTCAACAATTCCAAAAAAGTTGGGAGTGTATGGTTTCAACTCATCTGGTAGGGCCTTATAGAATAAAAGCTCTCTTTCAACAACTGGCTTGCAAACCCTGTTCTCATCCAGGCAGAGCATCGAAGAATGTCCTCCAACTTGGTGAATATAAGGTTGTAACTAGAATAAAACATTTTATAGAGAAGGTGACCTTCTAAATCAAAATAATATATATTGATCAATAGCTCATCTTGAGAACAATGAAGATAAACGAATTATATTTAAAAATGAGAGTACATACATAAACAAATTTGTTTCCATGATCGTCTTCCATCAGATTCTTTGCCTTTTATAAGCATTGGTCGTTTAAATTTTGTTAAATCTTGTTGAATCTCACATAATTTATTATTGTTATCAAAAGATAAACTTGTCAACATGTAAGATTTTCGTTAATAGGGTTTTTCAGAACTATTACATTACTTTTTGGTTAAATGGTCCCCAGATTCTGAAAACCATATAGTTTATTTTCATGATTTTGCTTAGTTGGTCAAAAAAATTTAGTCCAGAAATAGGTCATTGTCAATGTCCAAAAAAATTTTAAGACCAACTAACTCGATATCATATCAATTGTGATATGGGTTGTACGATCATTAGGCTATCTAGTGATTTTCTTTGAAACTACTGATATCGCCAAGCAGAAAATGACGATCTCTATCGTTAAAGCGTCATAACTGAACAGATAAAGACATGTTAGAGTAAAAACTTATTTTAATATACTAATTAATTACTAAATATAAAACTTATTTTAAAACAATGTTAAAGTGTTACTTAATTACAATGTTTTACCTATAACCAGGAGTCATTCCATAATTTAATAATAGCACTATTCCTTTAAAAATGCTTCCAAAAATCTATGAAATTAGACAGAAAGAATCCAATGGTCAAAATCTTCAATTCACCACAAATGTTAGTTTTACTAACGAGTGTATCAAATATGGTAATTGCATTATTTTCTTTACTCTTTTAAAAATTGAAGTTGTAATATAAATAAAAAGTTTTTCCAAATAATTGTTCAAAATCAACTCTCAATTTTTTGCACTGCATGCTTCCATTAAAACTACTATCACTCCACTAGTGCTAGGCTATTAGTTTGACTTTCTGACCATACTTTCAAGAAGTTGAAATAAAATACTACCTATCACAACTTGAAGCCTGATTTGAGGAGATATGAGATTATTTGATCTAGTCTTTACTGGTACAAATTTTCCAACTTTATACAAAGAGCTGAAAAGTGCACTGATTTATTGAATATAAGCTCTTTACATGATACTATTACAGCAATCAGCAGAACTATTTGATCACCTTCTTTTGACTGAATTTTCAAAAACAGCCTTTTTTTCCCCCTTCCAGACTATCTCTAACACACAGAGTCTGCATCAGTGAGGTCTGGAATTTGCATATGCCACAACAGCCAATAAAACTTTTATGTACTATTTATTCCCTATATACTTATGGAAATAATAAATAGGAAAGGCACATTTTATGAAAAATAAATATGGTGCAGCCCTGTACATAGTATTTTTTTCTTCACCTGGCATAGCTGTAAGCCTTACTGATGGGACAACTAATTGGCATTCCTCTCTCCACCTCACTCAGCATTTACTCCTGCAGCCTATACTTCTCTTCTGGTGATTAGGTCCTACCAAGGATGAATTTTGTAGGGACTACCATCTCGTTATATACCCAACTCGTTAAGGTGAAGGCGTTATTTCAACTTCTCCATGTACACCAGAAAATCTCCTTCCCCAATGACCAACACCTCAGTCTTTCTGCTTAGCCATGCCCAATGTCCTTCTATGACAGCAGAGATACCAGAGAGAAATGTTCTTGAGATTCTGCAGTTTTTCCCAGAACCCATAGTATCCCATCAGTATCTGTAACCAGTGATCCATGTTGAATCTATCTAGCCACCAGTCTGGAATAGGCAGTGGGGAAAATCCTTCATCAGCGTTGAGCCTTAATCACTGGTTCCATTCCTTGAGTTCGCCCTCCCCTTTGTCCCTAACCTACCCTTTCCCACAATTCCTTTAGGAGAGTCTCTAACCTCCCATCTTGATGTTATCCTCTGTATGGCTTAGTGATCCTCTGTATGGTGAGTTTTTACATTACAGCTACCTTCTTTCTTTGTGCTAATATGAGTCTACAGCTCCATGCAGGAGATGGATACCACAGAATGCCCGGCATGGCTCCTTTTAAGATCTTCTAGTTTCCAGATACTTGTGGCTCTAGAATGCACTCCCTGTTTTCAACAGTCAACACTGTTGTTGAGTGTCACTTTATATCGGAAGTAGCCTAGATGTAGGGTCATATCAAATTTCCCCTAGAACTTTACTCATAGGTATTATGTAACCTCAACACATTTGCTCCCTTCCTCTGTTCAAATTTATAGTGAGCTCTATCTGTCAAGTCTATCAGTAATCTGTCCTTTTTTGATGCCACCATGGTCAGTTTCCTTCTTGTGCACCATCCACGAACACCATCAGCAAGAACCTCTCATCTTTAAGTATACCTAGTAACTGTTCATACATGATCTACCATAATGAGGTGTAGATAGTTGACCGTAGATTAATGCTTGAAGAAGTTTGTCAGGGGGTGCGGTCAGCAAAGAACAACATAAATAAACAAAACCATATTTATTTATTTATGTTGTTCTTTGCTGACCGGACCCCCCGACAAACTTCTTCAAGCAATGATCTTCCATATTTACCAAACCCTCTAGGCAACTCTTCTCAAGGGCTGCCCATAGCTCAGTGGTTAAGACACAGTTTTACCAATTTGATGTCTATAGCGGTGCCGATTCGAATCCGGGCTGGGTCGTTGACTTTTATCATTGAGTGGCGGTCCCACAAAATGAAGAACTTTGACCCCCAACCATGGTTAGGCAGTATAGGACTCCAATGGGAGTCTTGGCCGAAAAAAAAAAAACTCTTCTCTATTGTTCATTCCACCTCGCAGTATAATTATCTCATATCTTGACCTTCCTGTCTTTGATAATCCCTTAGTAGGGAGTTCAAGTTGCTGAAGGTTTCAAATGAAAAAATATCCATTATTTTACACTATATAATAGATATCTTTGAATTATGGGCTATGACAGAAAGGATTGAAATCAATTTCCTAAAACCTCTTGACTTATGAAAAAAATAAATCAGTTAAAAACAAAAAAAAATTAATATTGGTTGTTTTGTAAACAGCTCATAACCATTTTTTGGTAAGTCTCTTTAAAATTAAATTTGAGAGGTAGTCTTAATTCATTATCAGAAATATATTAAAGCAAATTGCTTTAAAATCCACACGGGATGGAATACACAATAGTAAAACTTGGAAGTAGAAAAAATACTCTAGAAACAGGATTCACCATTAAAAACTCCCTATATATATATCCATAGTTTCAAAGTGATTAATGAAAGAATATGTACAATCAGGCAGGTAACAAAATTTTACATTATTTTTCTTGCCTCTGAAGAAAAAGATGCCTTCAACAGTACCTTAGCTAAGCAAAAGTAAAAATGGCTGCTATGATGAACAATGTGTTGCGAAAATTAAACAAAGGAAGAATAAAGATAATTAATCAGAGAATGAAGAGAACTGTGAAAGCGTATGCCCAGAAAATAAAAATGACCAGAACATGATATCGAAAGAAAAAGAGATGCTAGGAAGTCAGGAGGTTGAAAGAGATAGAAGATAATTTTCCTCCTAAAGAGAGTATAAAGGTTTACAAGGGCATAAGAAACATCAAAACAGGATTTTAACCCTAACTAGAGTTTTGTTAAGATAAGGATGAAATTTTTTTGTTAGAGATCTATTCTTAATATATAGGCTGAGCATTTCAGAACGTCCTTAATCCCTATTTAAATGAGAAACACGAACTACTTGGAGCATATTTTTGAACCCACAAACAAGACTATTCATATCATCAATTCCTACCAGAAAAGGAGAGGCATAGCTCTACTTAGTATCACTTATAAAGTTTTTTTTCGGTGGTAATAAAAGGATGCTCAAATGGTTGGAAAGATTGATTGGGAAGTACCACTGCAGTTTGAGGTCTGCCAGATCTAACTGAACATGTCTTTTCCTTGATGTTAACGTTAAATATGAATAAGAATTTAACATCGTCCTACACCACCTATTTTGTGGCTTTTAAGGAAGCCTAAAATTGATTGGATAGAGGAGAACTGCTGAAAAGTTAGCAAGTACTGGGATTACAAGGAAACTTGTGCAGCTTACAAAAACGATTCTTCTAAACATAAAGTTCTGAGTGTTGGGGATTTTGGTGAGTCAAATGGCCTTAGAAAGAATGATCCATTTTCCCCCAAATTGTTTAATTCAAGCTTGGAAATGGCACTAAGGTACATCATGACAAACCGTGATGGAACAATCATAAATAAACTGACTCAGCTTATGGCCTTTGCAGATGATGTGGTTATTACAGAAAAACACTCACATTAACTTCTGATTTCCCTGAATTCCATAATGCAGTGAATAAACTTAGTCTTTTTCTAAATAATGATAAATCTAAACAAATGAAATCCTCCAGAAGTGAAAGGTAACTAAACCCTTACATTGCTGTATGTGATAATACATTCGGTCATGTAGACAATTTCAAATATATAATAATACTCAAAATAAATTTTTGTACAATTACAAAAATATAATTTCAATCATATTTTGTACAAGGTATTTTAATATTTTGAACCTTTTTTTTTTTTTCAGATTTATGGCTGACAAGAAAAAAGGTTGTTCATAATTTGCTTTTTGTTAAATTTACACAAAAACTGTCAAATCAATGTGAAAAACCGTCAGAAATGTCATAAAAAGATTTGATTATTTTAAGAACACTTTTCAGATTTATCGGCAGGTTTCCCTCTCTTTGCTAATTTAGTCCTTTAAAAAATGCATCATGGCTCATTTTTCATTCAAACAGAATTAAATAATCAGGTATTGCACAATTATAGTAAAAATCTTAATAATCAGGTATATATGAAAAAATATTTAACAGAAAAGTAAAAAATCAATTATTTTTAAAAGAAAAAGCAATGGTCATCAAATACATAAATAAATATAGCAGCAATATAAATCAAAATATATTTTTAAAAATAGAATAATTTATAATATATGTTAATGATTGACTGTATTTTCTAAATATGAAGGAGATGGTTGAGAATAGGGTAAAAAAAAAAAAACCCATAAAATAGTTAACGGTTAATAATTTATTTAAATCAAACTTATACATAATTTTCTTTGAAGGATGGGTATATGAATAGATGTTGTAATAATTTAAATATTTATTTATTTCAATAGTTAATAAATGCAAATTAATTAAAACTTTGTGTACATACATAAACATATATGCACAATTACTTTAAGTACTTAACTCAATGTACGTAATACTAAATGTAAATTATCTAATGCTATTAATGGTTAAAATGTTTTTTCAAAATCAATCAAGTTTTCAATAATAGCATATTAGATAATTTGTAAAATTCATTTAGTCGAGGAAGTAACATAAAACCTAATACTAAAATGAAACTACATCAGAATGTATATTTGAAATAAATGAATTATGGCAGTCTTGGGACTGAACTACAGAAGTGAAACTTCTGGAAATTAAATAATGTAAGAAAATTTTATTAATAATGATCATGCGTTCCCTCTTATAGCTTAAGGCAGAAAATATAAGTGCCAGAATAATAATAATTAGAAAAGAAAAACCATTTCTTAAGTAAATTCTACTGTAATAAGAGAGTAGGTAGCTTAGAGGAGCTCATCAATCAGACTCCCAGGATTGATAATCTCCTGCTCTCATAATACAATATAAAATTTTTCCTACTAGAATTGACCAATGTTCACCTTTCCCTCCCTCCCCCCACCACTACCATTTCATCTTGAATCACAAAATTAATTTATTCCGGTATATGAGTTGTAGAACATGGGTATAGAAGTTTCACTTAAAAAAAAAAAATTATAAAATTAATACAGAAAAAGAGTGACACTGATAAACAGTGTCAAACTATTATACATAAAAAAATATGTTACCAAACACAAATATTTTGATCCATAATATTGCATAATTCTTATTACAATAATATAAACAAACATTTTTTATGAACAATATTTAATAAAAAAGTATTAAAAAATACATATTTATATATATATATCAAATTACTGGTGTAAAAATATATAGATACAAATCCATAAAAAGTCATATTCATATATCTTGAGCGATTATATAAAAAAAAAATGCAAATTTCTCTTATTAAAACAATTAAAAGAACATAATACATCAGTTGGGTTCCAGATTTGCACTTCAAATAAACGTATGTGGCTAGATTCAAATAACAGCAGAGTCAAAATTCAATCAGTAAAAATCTAAAAACACATATTCTCAATAAATCCTTTTGTACTTTCGTTATTTTTAGTTTTCACTTTAATCATCTAGAGATGCCTATATTTTACTCATGTTTTTACACCTAAAACAAATTAATAAATAAAATAAAAACTTAAAAGGGCAAGGCTTTTAGCTGAAATATATTACACAATGTAAAAACTTACACTCCAGAAATCCATACATTTGAACCCATATTCTAATGCATTACATGTAGAATAGGATTTTCTGAAAGGAAAATATTAGCATGTTTAACCATTTAAGTTGTATATGTTTAAGAAGTGAAGTTGTTAATTGAAGATTATTATAAATCAGTAAACAGTATCAAAAAAACTGAGATATTAATATCTCTCTTATTTTGGCAAGCTACAAAAATATGAAACCTGAAAACTTATTTAATAATTCTATCCCACATATACATGATTCTTTAGGTAAATTGTAAACAAAGTAAAATTATGTCAACAATGAGTTGATGTAGATTTCTATTATAATCCTTAGTTAATAATAATTTACAATTTATAGGTAATTTCCTTTTAAAATAAATTATTGTATGTATGAAATTGCATTTAGATACATTTTATAAGTAAATATTTGTTCAAATCCATTTAAACATTATTTAGGTATTTTGTGATTTTAGTTAATATTTAAATTTAAAGACCATAAAATGCTGAACAGCTAGAGGAAGTGAATTGCTTACCTCTGTAATTAAATAATTGAAGGCAGCATTAGGTATATATGTAAGAATTAAGAATACATATAAAATTAAAATATTCATAGTTTTCCACGATCAATTTTATTTTAGATTATTTTTATTTAACAAACATATGAATACAGTATTTAAAATTCTTTCTATCCGTTTTGTGTTATGGAGACTGGCTACCTATCAAAATTTATAAGATACAGGTAACTACCAATTAAGGATATGTGGTAGTTGCTGCTGAAGGAAACCCAAACAGTTCATGTGTTGCAGTGCTAAGAAGAAGAATACATCACCACAAATACATCAATCAAAAGAAATAACAAATAATATCATTGTATCATCATTTAAAGTAACCCTTGAAAGGGCTATTTATAACTTATTAGTAAAAAGACAGGCATATGTCATTTATCCTTTAAGATTTAACTTAAAGAAAATATTAGAATTTGCAAAAAGACACTCAACATTAATTGGTCTAGAGCCATATTAAATAACAGAGTACTTATTTAACAAAAACTACTAATCTTCAACTCTGATGTGCGTACAACAATATTCTATGAGCCATAATCCAGGGTTTATAAAGAATATGAGGCTGAAAACTGCAAAGATAGTTTATAAAAAAAAATGTTCGGGTTCCCTGATAATACACCCCACTACACTATATGTTATATTTAGATACAGGATTTAATATATTATATCCATAAATATCAAAATAGCACAAAGATTCCATTATAAAAGTGTTCCCAACAGGCCAGTTTCGCCACTCACATACAATAGGAAAATTAATCATGGAAACGATTCTTACATAGATGAGATCACTGAGAAGAATCAGAAGAAAATTCATTGAGAATGTGCAAAATTTAAAATAAAGAGAAAATGTTGAAGAAGTTAAGATTCAAATTGTGAGGAAGTAATGTAGCCAAAAACATTTAACATCAAAAAGAATAATGCATAAAACGTATTAGTAATTTAGTCAAGATTATAAAAAAAAAACAATAAATTATAGTATTTTTTTTAAATTCATTAAGAAGGTATCCTGTAGAAGTAGTACTGAAAAAAAAGAAACAATAAAAAGAGATTAATTAAAGGAATTTAGTTTATTGATGATGAAGAATGTTGATCATTTTCTCCCTCTCACATACTTTTAATATCTACCTTATCAAGTAATTAAAATAAAGCATTTAAAGCAAATAGACGAAAAAAGTCATCAATCAACAACTTTCAGCATAGATTATTGTTACAGTATTTATATTAAACCAAAAATAGACAGTCTATGGTAATATTAATAAATAGAACTGTTATTATAAATGTAGTTGAAGAACTACAACTTATTTGTGTTTCATTTTGACCGCACCCCAAACATCTCGTAGTTGAAGAACATTTATATAAAAATTCTTAATTCATCTCTTTTGTTTGTCAATATGAATGTTTATAATAAAGATAGCTGAACATAAAAGTAACCTTGAACAACATATTATGGAATAAATTGAACTTTTAGAGATGAAAACAAAAAAATATTATTAAGCGACTAATCTGTAAATGAGATTTCATTTAAAATGATAAAGAAATACATTACCATGACTTAACTTCACACATTTAAGCAATATAATGCTTAAAAAAATAAGTTCATAGTATAAATAAAGAACACCATGACACATAAGTAAAATCTAGAAATATATCATCATCATTATATAATAACGGACTGTTGCTCCATATTTCTAATATAAAATAAAAATGTATAGCAGAAACAGTGAACCATGCATGCGAACAATTCCTTTTAAATATAGGAAAATATATTGGGTACAAAACCAGATTCAATATAATTGAAACTACTACACACTTGAAAACAATTGATCTATATTCAAAATAAAATAAGGTCACTAAAGAATGCTTAACTCAATCACACCTATGTAGAGAGATAAATGAAAATAATACTGAGAAAATTTCTTACTGTTCAACTTACATTAAATAATGTTGAGGAACACTACAAACACTGATAAAAGGAAGTTAAACACCATTTTGAATAGAAAGCATGTTTCCCAACATGTGTGATAAATCCTGTTCTATTTCTTTATTTTGTTTTGTATCCTTAACATTTCCTTTTAGACGAACTTCTAATATTGCCAGTTTCATAATCTTCAATTTTGCATAGAGGATGTTCTTTCTACTTTTAAGGAGTTGTAATTTTTGCTTCGCTTTCAGTATTTGGTCTGAAAAATCAGATAAATTCAAATGAATGGAGAAATAATAAAATATGAATAATGGTTTAGTTTAAGTTGTTTACAGTCAAGTTTGCGGATTTGGGTTTCAGCATCTTTTAATGTTTCTTTAATTTGTGAACACTTCATATTTACTTTACAACTTTATAGAAAACAGAGGTATTTAGAAACAAACAGCTACTTTATTCAGAATAAATAAAATTAGATAGAAACAACTGTCACTGTCAAATACTTAAAGTAACGCGTAGGTTATTGTTTAGCTATAGGGTTACTGATTCCTGTAGGTTATGAAATTAAGGCATAAGCCTGTTCCAACACAAGTTTTGGCGTATGCGAAATACAGGTTTTCAAGGCCTTTTATTTTGATAATAGTCGAAACCTGTATAGGAATATAATCTTGAATATATTGAGTCATACAAATAATTAAAATGATAATAAAATTTAAATTATTAATTTAAGCTTTCAGTTATGGATGGGAAGTGTTTTCCATGCTACTTCAATTCTTCAAAATTTGTTATGACAATTGTTCTGTTATCTGAATTTCTACTTAATTTATAAGCTTATCAGTTTAAAACCTAAAGAATATTAAATGAAAAAATATGGACAATACGCATTAAGGGAAAAAATTAAAAGATTATGTTATGGTTGATAGATAAACTAACTACCAGTGCCTTCTGTAGATTTGCTTTGTTGTTGTTCACGATCAGCTGTTGAGTAGCAGTTTTCCATTCGTTCATGATCCGTCGAGAGTACAACATGGACGCTCTTGTGCCGCTTAGTAGCTCGTAGTCTTCATTGCGAGGGTGCTGTTACCAGTGCTCAGTTATATATTTTAAATATTTGTCTTAGTATTTCAATTGTAGAGATACTATTTTTCTATTTGGAAATGGAGTTCCTTTTTATTTGAAATGCTAATTTTGTTTATGTAGAATGGCGGTCATTTGTGGATTTACGTGATCTAGTTGGTTTCCAGTCCTTTAATGTTGTTTTAGTTCTTTATATTTTACCCCGTCTAAATTTTAACATTTTTTAATTTACCTGAATTTGAAAAGTGTATAAAATGGTGAAAGAAAAGCCAGGCTCGACTCGGATTTATGATCAGGATGGTTTCAGAAGACGTGCGGCATGCATTTGCGTTAAAAGTGAATCAGAAAATGAGGTAAAGTACCAAGCCATTTATTTAAAAATTCAATCTGGTATATAATTTAAATATATTTATTAATGCCTAAGAACTGATTTTTCCTTTGCTTTTGTTGAAATGGTTCATGCCATGTTTGCCGTTTTTGGCATCTTGTGTCCATTGCAATATTTAAGTTACTGTATTTATACTAATTTTTTATTTTAACTAATCTTAGGAACTTAATTTTCACTAATCTTTAAGTTCAATGCTACATTACCTATTCAAAAGCGTACAACTTACTTAATGCATGAGTTATTATTAATTTTTAACGATCATTAGTAATCGGATAATGCTTTCGATTTATTTACAGTTGTTAATACCGTCTTGTCTCCACATCTGTTTGTAATATGTTTAGGAATTACCCATTCTGAAAATTTCTAGACGTTTTGTTCCTTCTATATTTTACCTATTTTATTTATTAACATCTGTCACTTATTGTCTGTTTTGAGTATAAATTATTGACGTAAGGTATGGTAAAAATTATTCACCGATTATGGCAAGAAAATATTCATAACTGCACAGTCATATTATGTGCAAGATATTTTATGTTTCAGGCTTTATTGATAGTTTAAATAGTTGTAATAACTGTCAGAACCATAATATATTTTATAAAATTTAGAGATAATTACATCTTAAATTAAATAATATATATTTGTATTTTTTATAATTCCATGCTGACGTTATATTCTTTTCTTTCTCTCTTGTATTCTATGTGTGTTGCGGGGTTGGCTTAGCAAGGCGTCTTTGCCTAGATCTTTGTTTTGTCTTTCATCTTAGCCAATGCGAAATAAATTATTTTGAATAGTAAAATTAATGAGAAAAAATGAAATTGACCATTTAAATAAAGTATTTATGTATCATTTTACGCGTTTTCCTTGTTTATATGTATTAATTTTTAAATAAAAGATTAATCATGAACACTGAATATTTCTGTTTTGGTTTTTTTTTTTTTAATATAATAGCTTATGTTATTTATCTGTTTAAAAAAGATTAATTTTTCTCTGCGATTTTCGTCTTAATTTAAAAAAATTAAATTTCTTTATATAAAAGTAAAACTTCTTCCAACTTATAACTCATTTTCAGGAGATATAATTAAAAAATAAATAAAACGTGGCTGCAATTATGCTAGTAGTAAGTATTTATTGTAAACCATGGTATATTCCTGTATAAATAATTATGATAAATTGTCTGCATGTGTCCAAAATTTATATAAAGAATAATGATTACTTTTATTTCTTTGTTGTCTTAATTCTCTTGAAAAATTAAATTAAATGGTTAGCTTATTATTTTATTGCTGCATGAACAATAGATATTGGAAAGCTAAATATTGTCTAATCTTATACTTATTTATTAAAATTATTGTTCTCTTTCATTCTTATGGTTTAATATACTTACATATATATTACAAAAATACGTTTGAACAAAACAATCCGGCTTCAGTCAACTTTTCGTGGTGAAGAACTTATTCTTATGGTACGCATAAGAATAAGTTCGCTCTGTCATGTATTGCTTGAGTTTATTCATTTATAATAAAATTTAATTACGTATAACATAACATATTCATAAAATAAGTAGCCATTACTCTCAAATCTGAAAATTCGATGAGGAGACTAAAAAGAATATGCACGAGGGACCTGCCAGCATACGCAAGAAAGTAAATCAAGCCTGGGAAGACGTACTTCTGGATCCTGGTCTTTCATACGTTTTGTGTCATTTGTTATTCCATCTGGCAATTTACTGGTTAACAATTTCGTATTTTACAGATTACGAGTTAAATATATAGAACAAGAAAATTATGTATATCATGCCATCTTTATTACTTCCATACATTAAAACAGCTTTCTGTGCTGCTGTAACGTGGAGGTCAAGATTCAAGAAATTTAAAACCTCGTCAAAGGTTTTCTACTTTGTATTAGTTTTTGGATTCGTTAAAGTTAGAATTTGTTTTTCACAAATCTTGTTGTATGGGCTTATTTAAAAAAAAAATTAAATAAAATTAATATTTTTTTCGAAGAGGAGTTAAAAGTTTTAAAATCCTAATTATTTTTCAAGACGTTTAGTTTCATTTTGAATGTTCTGTTGTTTTTTTTTATTATTTGAATTATAATTATTTCCCGATCCTTCGTGTAATAATAATTTCCTGTAATTGAACATGTCTATACTTTAGTCAATGTATTTGTAATATTCGATGAATTTCCCATAGCATAATAGCCAATGCTAAGTAAACAAGGAAAAATTTTTAATTTTCAAAAATACTTGGCAGAAACTCACGCAATGATCTTATGAAATACGACTTCAGAGATTTCAAAAAGTTGTTCATTGAAATGGTATATCCACCCAACTTACCGAAGCCTGTTAGATTTCAAAGAGATGAAAAACAGCTTGTTTTGCATTCTCGTACTAAGGATATTCATCTCTTCGAAATCTTAATTATTTTGCAAAGTCGGGTATACTTTTGAAATAAAATAAAAAATTTTCGAAATCCTCAAGGTCATTCCTCGAAAATTATTCGTTTTTACTTGTTTTCCTTAACCAATACTTAATGATATTACACATTCTTTTGAACACGAATACGACTCACTTTTTTTAATAATTTGAAAATTGAATTTTATATATATATTTTTTTTAATTTTTGGAAATTAAAATGAAAATTTCAGTATTTTCTAAATTATTACTATTTAAAAGATGCAGTCATTTGTAATTGTTACATATTTTTAGTAATCGAATAAATAATTAAACAATAATGGTGATATGAAATTATTTAGAAAATCTCCGTTGATTCTAATATAATTTTAAAAATCAATATAAAATGAGCCTTTAATTATTAAGAATTCGTATCTAATGAGAATAACATGTGTTTTTAATTTAGCTTTTTTTTCCGTTAGTTTGAATCATAATCTTATTCATATTTAAATTGTTATTTTTTGGCAAAACATTTGTAGAATTCAAACGCGAGTATAATATGGCCAAAGACACAAGGTTCTAAAAATAGAAGCCAGCACTTAAAAAACCGGTTGCACCGCAACTAAAAAATAAAATAAAATAAATGTTTTTAAATATTCCTTTCTTTTGCTGCCCTTGAAAGACAGTCTCATCGCAACCCTTGGACATCAGAGCCTATCATGTTTATTTTTTTTCTCGTAAAATTGATTTTTTTATGTTTTTACAATTATAGTGTATGGTATATTTTGATTTTTTTTTTAATTCTCTGGAATGAGATTGTTTTGTTTTTAAAAAGTACGCCTTCTAGGCATATTTAAAACCCTGTCAAATTTATTTTATTTTTAACGTTACAAATTCTTCCTTAATGTGGTTGTAAAATATTTACTTTAAATTTTACATATTCCTCCGCTGAGACTAAAGATAAACGTATTTCGAACAATCTTATGAATATATATTACAGAACACGTATCGTGAAAATGTAGCGAACTAACGTCAATATCAACCCATGCATTCCTCATCCTTCTCTTCATTAAATTAACATTTTGTCATAACTACACAATTTATTAATTTTAAATTTCCGGACAAGCAGGAGGGTCTCCAAATATTCTTCGCATTAACAAAATTTTAAAAAAATTAAACATATAATTTGTATTAATATATCATGTTTTAAGGGTCATTTTTGATTGTCAGTATAACTTATTTACAAAATATAACTTATTATTTTTAGACTGTTGGGGATATTTTTTAAAATCGTTACTCCCTTTGAAAACGACCCTTAGAATGAACTGTATTCGAAAAAATTAAGTTTTCAGTTGCTTCATGTCAACTAATTAATCTGTTTTTAAGGAACTGTGAACAATTTTTAAATCTTCATTAATACCTTTTTTTAGTTAACCAAATATATATATA